>NC_081431.1:73193294-73403294 GCF_949786415.1 Peromyscus eremicus | reverse complement strand
TTCCATGGTATTCCTAGAGCTTCAAGGGGAGGGACCTGATAGAGATCTTCTATATGGGCTCTCTCTTTGCCTAATGTTTGGGCATGGGTCTCTGTGTCTGCTCTCATCAGTTGCCAGGAAAGCCTTTCTGATTTTGCCTGGGCTAGGCAATGATTTATGAGTATATAGGGACATTAAAGATATCATTAGGAGTCATTTTATTGATTTTTTTCTATTATAGGTCTCTGAGCTATCCAGCCTCCAATTCCTGGTCATCCAGACAGTGTGGGGCATGGGCTCCCACTTGTGGCATGTGCCTTAAATTAGACCCATCATTGGTTGACCACTCCCACAAATTCTGCACCTTCATTGTCCCAGTATATCTTACAGATAGGATAGATTATAGATCAAAGGTTTTGTGTCTGGTTTGGTGTCCCAGTCCCATGAAATTCTTGCCTGATTTCAGAGAAAGGCCAGTTCAGGCTCTTATTTCTCTGTTGATAAGAATCGTTGCTAGGGTCATTCTAAAAGAATTCTGAGATTTCCTACTGGTCTAGGTTTCTACATAAACCCCTCCCCCACAGATGCTGTCCTATTCCAGCCCTTTCTCCCAGTATCTCTCCTATCATCTGTCTCTGCCCTCCCCCAACTTGATTCCTGCTGTTCACATTCCCAGCTGTCCCCAGTCCACCAACAAAATCTGTTCTATTTCCCCTTTCCAAGGAGATGTGTGCATTCCCCGTTAGAGCCCTCTTAGTTACTTAGCCTTTCTGGGTCTATGGATTGTAGCATTATTATCATTTACTTAACATCGTGTTTATCTTCCTGGGTCTGGGTTACCTCACTCAGGATGATTTTTTCTAGTTCCATACATGGGCCTGTGAATTTCCTGATGTCATTTTAAAAAAAAAGATAAATAATAGTCCATTGTGTAAATGGACCACATCTTTAGCCATTCCTCTCTCAAGAGCCATCTAGGTTATTCCTTGTTTCTGGAAATTATAAATAAAGCCACAATGAACATAACTGAGTATCTTCATGGTAGGATGGAACATCTTTTGTGTATATGCCCAAAAGTGGTATAGCTTGGTCTAGAGGTAGGTCAATTCCCAGTGTTTTTGAAGAAACACCATATTGATTTTCAAAGTGGTTGTATAAGTTTGCACTCTCACCAGCATTGGAGATGTGTTCCCCTTTCTCCACACCCTCAAGAACATGAGCTGTCTTTTGATTTATTGATCTTAGTCATTCTGACAGGTGTAAAATTGAATCTCAAAGTAATTTTGGCTTTCATTTCCCTGATGGCTAAGGATGTTGACCATTTCTTTAAGTGTTTCTCACCTATTTTGCTTTCCTCTATTAAGAATTTTCTGTTTAGTTCTGTATCACATTTTTAATTGGGTTTTTTGTTTTCTTGAATTATTTATAAATTTTGGGTATTAGTCCTCTATCAGAGGTGGAGTTGGTGAAAAATGTTTCCCATTCTATAGGCTATTGTTTTGTCCAACTGATGGTGTTCTTTGCCCTGTAGAAGCTTTTTAGTTTCATGAGGTTCCACGTATTAATTGTTGATCTTCATGTCTGTAATATCTGTTCTCTTCATGAAGTTGTCTCCTGTGCCAATGCATTCAAGACTATCCTCCATTCTTCTTCTATCAGGGTAAGTGTATCTGGTTTTATGTGGGGTCTTTGATCCACTTGGACTTGGGTTTTGTTCACAGTGATATATAAGGATGCATTTGCATTGTTCTGTGTGCTAACAACAAGTTAGACCAGCATCATTTAGTGAAAATTATTTCTTTTTCCAGTGTTTATTTCTGGCTCCTTTATCCAAAAATCAGGTGTACACAGGTATGTGGATTTATGTCAGGATCTTTAATTTGATTCCATTGATCAATATGTCTGTTTTTATGCCAATACCATATGTTTTTTATTATTATATCTCTGTAGTGAAGCTTGAAATCAGGGATGATGTTACCTCAAGAAATACTTTTATTGTATAGGATTGTTTAAGCTATTCTGAATTTTTTTCCATATGAAGTTGAATATTCTCATTTCAAGGTCTGTAAATAATTGTGTTGGGATTTTGATGGAGATTTATGTTGAATCTGCAAATTGTTTTTGTAGGATGGTCATTTTTGCTTTGTTTGTTAATCCTACAGATCCACGAGCATGGGAGATCATTCCATCTTCTGATAACTTCTTCAATTTTTTTCTGCAAAGATTTGAAGTTTTTAACATAAAATCTTCCCCTTACTTTGTTAGAGTTACTCCAAGATATTTTATGTTATTCACAGCTATTGTGAAAGGTGTTGCTTCCCTGATTTCTCTATCAGATTTTTTTTTATTTGTAGATAGGAGGGGTACTGATTTTTTTTTTTTTTTGGTGTGTGTGTTTATGCGTGCGTGCTAATCTTGTATTCAGCCACTTCACTAAAAGTTGAAGCCTACTTTGTCGGTTGGATGATCTTTTTGATGTGTTCTTGGATTCAGTTTGCAAGTATTAGTATTTTTGTACCTAGATTCATAAGGGAAATTCATCTGTCGTTCTCTTTCTCTGTTGAATCTGTGTGTAGTTTGCTTATCGGGGTGACTGTGGTCTCATGAAATTTCACGATGTTTCTTCTGTTTCCCTTTTGTGAAATAATTTAAGGAGTATTGGCATTAGCTCTTCTTTGAAAGTTTGGTAGAATTCTTCAAGAAAACTGTCTGGCCCTGGGCCCTTTTTGGCTAGGAAACTTTTAATGACTGCTTCTACTTCCTTGAAAGTTACAGGTCTATTAAAACTTTTTATCTCATTTTGATTTAGCTTTGGTAAGTGGTATCTATTGAGAAAATTGTCCTTTTCTCTTAGATTTTCCAGTTTTGTGGTGTATAGGTTTTTAAAGTCTGGCGTATTCATTCTTTGGATTTCCTAGGTGTCTTTTTTTCTTTTTGATTTTGTTAATTTTGATATTCTCTCTCTTTTAGTTCATTTGGATAAGGATTTGTCTATCTTATTTATTTTCCAAAGAACCAAGTCTTTTCTTTATCAATTCTTTGTATTGTTCTCTTTGTTTCTATTTTATTGATTTCAGTCCTCAAGTTGATTATTTCCTGCCATCTACTTCTCTTGGATGTGCTTTCTTCATTTTGTTATAGAACTTTCAGGTATACTCTTAAGTTGCTAGTATGAGATCATTCCTTCTTTTTTTTTAATCTAAGTACTTGGTGGTATGAACTTTCCTCTTAGCACTGCATTCATTGTGCCCCATAAATTGGGTAGGTTATGCATTAATTATCTTTGAATTCTAGGAAGTCTCTAATTTCTTCATTTCTTACTTCACCCAACAGTCAGTCATTAGAGAGTTGTTTAGTTTCTGTGGCTTTTAGGCTTTCTGTTGTTTCTGCTGTTGTTGAAATCTAGTTTTAATCCAAGGTGGTCTGACAGGATACAGGGAGTTATTTCAGATTTCTTGTATATGTTGAGGTTTGCTTTGTGATAGAATATGTGATCCATTTTGGTGAAAGTTCTGTAAGGTGATGAGAAGAAGATATATTCTTCTGTTTTTGGTTGGAATATTCTGTAGTTATCTGCTAGGTACATTTGGTTCATAAGGTCTTCTAATTTCAGTATTTCTCTGTTTAGCTTTTGTCTGAATGACCTGTCTGTGGTGAGAGTAGGGTATTGAAGTCTCCCACTATCAATGTGGGAAGGTCAATGTGTGACTTAAGCTTAAGTAATGTTTTGTTGGTGGTGCTTTTATTGCTTTATTTTCAAACAACAATTTCCTTGTGTTTGGGGCATAAATGTAAGTAATTGAAATGTCACCTTGGTGGACTCTTCCTTTGATGAATATGAAGTTTTCTTCCCCATCCCTCTTGATGAACTTTGGTTTGAAATCTAATTTGTTAGATATTAGAATGGATCTATTAGCTTGTTTCTTTGATCCATTTGCTGAAAAAACCTTTTCCAGCCCTTTACTCTGAGGTGATGTCTCTCTTTTATGTTGAGTTGTTTTTCTTGTATACAGGATGATTGATCTTACTTACACATCCATTCGGCTGGTCTATGTCTTTTACCGGGTCCAATAATATTTAGAGATGTCAATGACCAATGACTATAAATTATAAATTCCTGTTATTTTTGCTGTTGTTGATGGTGGCAGTGGTGGTGGTGGTGGTGAGGGTGGTGTGTGTGTGTGTGTGTGTGTGTGTGTGTGTGTGTGTGTGTGTATTTCTCTTCTTTTGCTTTTGCTACTGTGAGATTACCTGTTTCCTGTGCTTTCATGGGTGTAGTTAACATGCTTGGGTTAGAGTTTTCCTTCTAGTACCTTCAGTAGGGCAGGATTTGTGAATAGCTATTTTTTAATTTGACTTTATCAAGAAATACCTTGTTTTCACCTTCTATGGTGATTGAAAGTTTTATTGGGTATTGTGGTCTGGGATAGCATCTATGTGGTCTCTTAGAGTCTGTAGCACAAATAACCAGTTTCTACTGGCTTTAGAGTCTCTATTGAGAAGTCATAATTCTAATAGGTCTACCTTTATATGTTACTTGATTTTGTTTTTTTCTTGCAGCTTTTAATATTCCTTCTTTGTTAGTATGTCTAGTATTTTTATTATCATGTGGCAAAGGAACTTTCTTTTCTGGTACAATCTATTTGGTGTTTTGTAAGCTTTTTGTAACTTTATAGGCATCTCTTTGTTTAGGTTAGAAAAAAATTTTTTTTTTTTTTTGGTTTTTCGAGACAGGGTTTCTCTGTGTAGCTTTGTGCCTTTCCTGGAACTCACTTGGTAGCCCAGGCTGGCCTTGAACTCACAGAGATCCGCCTGGCTCTGCCTCCCGAGTGCTGGGATTAAAGGCGTGCGCCACCACCTTTCTTCTATGATTTTTTACTGAGAACATTTTCTGGGCCTTTGAACTGGGATTCTTCTCCTTCTTCTATTTCTATTATTCTTAGGTTTTGTCCTTACACAGTGTTCCAGATTTCCTGGATGTTTTGTTTCAGGAATGTTTTAGATATAACCTGTACTTTGACCAATGAATATTTTTCCTCTATCACATCTTCAACACCTGAGAATCTCTATTCCATCTCTTGCATTCTGTTGATGATACTTATGTCTGTATTTCCTGTTCACTTAAGTAGATCTTTTTATTTCCAGAATCCCCTCTGTTTGTATTTTCTATTTTATTTATTGTTTCTATTTCTATTTTCAGGTCTTGAAGAGTTTTATTCATTTCCTACATCTGTTTTTGTTGTGGTTGTTTGGTTGGTTTGGTTTTTTTTTTTTTTTTTTTTGCTTTCTTGATTTTTCATTAAGGGATTTATTCATTTCATATTTAGGGAACTCAATCGTCTTCATAAATTTGGTTTTAAGGTCTTTTTCTTGTGCTTCAGTTTGGTTGTAATAATCATGGCTTGTTATAGTGGGATAGCTGGGGTCTGGTGGTGACATATTTCCTGGGCTATTATTTATCGTGTTTTTCTCCTGGCATCTAGGCATCTGGGTTTGGTGCAATTTTATGTCTAGTTGCTGATTTTTTAGTTTGTCTTTGTTGGATGGATGTTTTGTTCCTTGGTTTCAGTTTCCTCTCTGGTCTTCTGGTAGGTGTGGACTGTGGTTGAGCAGGGTGTCACCACCCAAGCTGGGGCTGGACTTGTAGCCATCATGGACTCTGGTTGATCCGGGAATCTCCACCCAAGTTGGAGACTGGGACACAGATATAAGGCAAGGTTGGGAGATTGGGAAAAGGATAGTGGGGTCAGTGAGTGAGCAAAAGAGGGGAGAATTCTGCTGATAGACAGCCTACCTGGACTTCTAGTAGTCTGTGTGGTCTTTGGTAGAGTGGTGAGTCTCTTCCCCAGTTGGAGGTTGATCTTCTAGAGACAGGCCCGATCTCTAGAAGAGCAGGGAGTCTGTTCCCTAGTTGGGAGCTGGTATGTGGTGGTGACTAGGAGAGCACAGGACTGGGGATAGGGTCAGATACAGAGAAAGTGAAAGAGTGAAGGAGTTAGGTGAGCTGGAAACCTACCTGGACTCCTAGCAGTCATTGTAGTCTCTGGTGGAGTGGGGATTCTCTACAACAATAAAGAATTGATTTTTCTATGTATTCTTTTTACTAAATAAACATTTGAAAGCTGTGATTAAATATGATTTACTGGACAAAGCCTTTGCTTTTTAAATAATCATTGCCCTAAGTACATAAAATCCACTTAAAATATGAAGCCTTCTTAAAATATTCCACTAAATTACAACATAATTTTCCTACTGAACAAATATTTAAGTCTGTTTATAAAATTTAGTCTATTAAATAAACAGATAACACATAGCATTGTAAAAGACTTTTACCTGTAATAAGTAACATTTAAATTAGTTGCAGTCTTCTTCCAAAAATAAAATCAGATGATTTTATCAACTAAAAAAATATTACATCAAAAATTCCATTCTGATTTAAAGCTCATGACTGTATCCAGGTACTTCTAACTCACTGCTAGGAGGTAATAAACTTGGTCACATTAGACACATTATTTAAAAGCTTGCTCATGTGGACTTTGAAGATGCTGAATGTATTCATTTCAATGCCACTTAACTAAGCACACTGGGTAGCTAAATGTTCCTCACCTTTTATGTTACTTAAATAATTTTGTGATTACATTTTAAATTTCACCTGATATATTTCTTAATGATAATATGTTATTTGTCTCAGTTTTAATAAAATTACAAATAAATATAAAATGTCCATTCAATGATCTCACTTTTTTTTTCTGTCTGTTTGCTCTCAGACTGGTGTTTGACGGATACAGGTTTTTCTTTATATGGTCTCATTTTCCCATATAATTTAGATGAAACAAAAAAATTACAGTTTTTGATCAAACTTAGACTCCATTTACTCTGAATAAAGATGCTTAAATATTTTGGTTAGTTCTTCTTATCCAAATCATACAAAAGACACCAATGTCTAATAACAACATTCATGATATTTTATGTTAACTGCTGATGGACAGGCTAAAGTATTCTATAGCACAATTGGCCAAGATTAAAAATATTTAATTAAATAACATTTTAGTTAAAAAAAAGCAAAACAATACACCAATAACTCAATCAAAAGTTCTATTTTTAACTGTATAAAAATAATTAAAGTAGTGCATCAAACACAAATAACTATATAAGGGGGAATTATATGGGCACTCTCATAAGTTTTGGTTATTTTATATATTTGTTTCATGTGTAATCTTCACTCTATTAACTCAAATTATTCTTGATTATTTAAACAGTAATATATGTCACATGTAAATGCTATGTCACATACAGAAGATATAAAAATATAATTCAGATCTGGTTCATAATAGTTAATCATTTTTATATGATTGAGTAGTTTTTTTTCTTAATAGCCATTACTAGCAATTCAACTCTCTTGAAGATTCTTCTTCTGGCCAATATTCAGACTTCATTTACATCAGATCCTAGGAATGACCTCTTGGCCATGACAGGCTCTATAATATTCAATATATGGCCTGTACATGCATAAAATGTTATAAGTGGTCAACAGTGAAAACTAGGAATGAAAATTCTTTCTGAAACAGCCATTCCTGTTCCCATGCTTTTTCTGAACTAACACCTTGCTATAATAAGTAAAATCTCCTTAAAACTATTAACTTAGAACTAATATCTCATGAGAATAAATAAAAACCTATTAAAATATATTAACTTAGCAAAATACTAGCTTTTATCAGGATTTCTTAGGATAACATTCTGGGGCTATAGAATAGCTTTCCCAACCCCCATCTTGATAAATCTGCTTCCCACCAATGTTTTTTAAACATGCCTTCATTTATTACTTTCTTTGTTCTGTAAAACTATAAAAATTTCATAATATTGCTTCAACTCTGGAACATGTATTTTGAGATAATCTAAATCTGTGTTTTGGGGCCATGGTCACTCAGGATGCCTCCTGAATAAACTCTCTAATTCCCTTTAACATGACAGCTGTGGTTTTTATGTTGCCACAACACCGTGAGCTATGACTTCTAACCATGTTTACATATACATTTCTAAGTGGGTCTTGTGTTATAGGAAGTTTTTTCCCCAAAATAATGACATCACTGTACAAAATACCTATTTGTTATATACACAGAAACTCTTGGTTCTACAAATATAAGAATTCTCTCTGAATTTTCTTTTTGAAGCTAAGACCAGTAACACAAACACTCAAATAACAACATTTACTTACTAGTTTTACTGAATGCATCATTTTGAAATGACATGTTGGCAGTTTGGCTTTCTCACTCGACAGCGGTACATCTTCTGAGTCAGGACAAACGGTTTAATTCTATTTCAGGTCACTGATGGCACTGCAGTGACACCTAGTGTATAAGTGAGCAATGTGCAGAAAGTTGCACAGCTAATGCTTTAGTTTTAATTCTTTTCCATTTGTGTTATTTATTTACTTATTGATCTATTTCTTTGATAATCGAATACATATATTTAATACATTCTAGTTACTCTCTCCCACTTCTACTGACATTCTCCTCTCTTACCTGTACAGACTCACACTTTCAGTTTTGTTTTATGATTGGTTCAGTTTGACCCGGGCCATCTGTGTGACCATTGGATTGGAACTGTCCACTGAAAGATGATGGAGTCAGTAGTGGGTACACAACTGAAGACACTGAGTCCTTTTACCCTAAAACTATCAATAAGAAATAGCTTAGCAATGACTTGTATGGTCACCTGAATACCTCCTCAATCTATGCCTGGATATTAATGGACCCATTGTTTTGCAAGCCCAGTGGAGGCATTCACCATTGTTGAGTTTGTGATTGCAGTGGCTATGACTTACCCAGAAGATGGTATTTCACAGTCTTCTCTTTGTCTTACCATGCTCTTGTTTTTCCTACCCCTTCACAGCAATGTTTCCTGAGGCTTAGAGGGTGTAATATAAATGATTACTTTAGAACTGAACAGTGAACCATAACTTGTTCTCAGCATTAGTTATAAGTATCTGAATCCACAAAAGTTCACTGTAAATGGAGCTTTCTCTAATTCAGGCTGAGAGTAGAAAGTGTCTGTGAGTGCAAATAGTTATATTTAGACATTGATTTAATACTATTTCAGCTTAGTTAAACAATAGACTTAGACTTCCCTCAGAAGGGACTTCTGTCTTAGTCACTATTCTATTGCTGTGAAGAGACACCATGACCAAGGCAACTCTTATAAAACAAAGCATTGAAATGGGGGCTTGCTTACAGTTTCAGAGATTTAGTCCATTATCATAATACCTGGGAGCATGACAGTATGCAGACAGGCATAGTGCTAGAGAAGTACATAAGAGCTACATCCTGTTCTGAAAGCAGAAAGGGAAACCTTAAAGTTCAATCCCAATGATACACTTTCTCCAAATGACCACACCTCTTAATCCTTCTAATCCTTTCAAAGAGTTCTACTCTCAGGTAACTAAGCATTCAAATATATGAGCCTATAGAGGCCATTCTTATTCAAAACACCACAACTTTTCTTGCCATAAGTTTTTGTTGTTGTTGTTGTTGTTTTGTTTGTTTGGTTTTTTTTCTATATTTGCAGTACAGTTGGGATTCCCTTTACTAGTTCTTTAATTCCAAGCTATGTTGTTCTTTATTATACTAACTCAGTGCCCCTATTCCCAGGGAAGCTTTTAAAAAAGTATAAATGTATGGATTTATATAAGACAAATTAAATCAGATTTTTATACAGAGAAAATATAACATTAACATTTGAAAGTATATAATTGGTATTTTAAACTTAAAAATGTGCTTAGTTTGTATCACTAGATGTATATTAATTAATTGGGAAAGCCTGACTATATTGATGTATGTCCCCAGAACACCCACTGAAAAAGTAGCTAGTATATTTCTTAGTAAATAAGTTTAGCAATTTATGTAAGTAATTTAATGTGTTTATATATTTAGCAAAATAAGAAAATACATATTTCTAAATATGTCTTTGCTTTTTAAATGTTATAAATATGAAGATTGACATGTTTACAATTAGGTTTTAGTGGCTATCTTCATTAGCTGCCTCTTTCATATTTTTTGTATGTAAAGCACCTGCATATAAATAAACATTTTGGAGTAAAATCTCAATTTTATTATGTAGCAGATAACAATTGAACATTGTCAAAATCAATGGTCACAATAACTATGTGCTTGTTATATACAGTGTTCATTAGATCACAGCATTGGTGCAAAAACAAGTTGAACTGTAATTCTAAAAACTGTCCAAATGATTCCAAGAACTCTTTGTGTGAGTATTGAATATGTGAAAAATATGACCTTTGATTTTAAATATAGGTTGTTCTTAGTTTCTTTTCCTGGTGTGATAAAATATTCTGGCAAATACAACTTAAAGGTGAAAGGATTGATTTCAGTTCACTGGTAAAGGCAGTCCAATATTGAGGGGAGGTCAAGACAGTAGGAGATTGAAGCACTTGGTCATACTACGTCCACGTCGGAAAGCAAAGAGCAATGAATGAATATATATACATGCTGATGTCCAGGTCTATGGGTCTCCTTCTCCCTCTGGGATTGTTGGCCAAAGGTCTGGGAGAGAAGTGGAAGCAGAAGCAGTGAGCGGGGTTCAGACAGCTTTAAGTAGGAGAGAAATAACCTTCCAGGAGGCAGCTTTAATGAGATAGCTCAGTTTTATTCCAGAGGGAGAGGAATATATAGGATGGGGACAGCAGCTGGGGCATCACCTAATTTGTGTTTGGCAGCACTGTTCTTTCATACAGTTGGAGCACAACATCTAATTATCATATGGACAGCAATTGGGGAGCATTTGCAGGGAACTGTGACAAAGGTCAAACTTAAGTCAGGCCTCCGAGCTCAGGGACAGCTTCCAAATAAGAAGAATAAGAATAAGAATAAGATCTCAAAAAGAGATCAGAAAGCCCCTGCTGCTGGGGGACATTGTGTTGTCTAGACATGGTGGACTGCAACCTTAAGTAGCAGGACCCTCCAGCACAGGTCCATATTCCCTGCATAGGGAATGGTACCATCACAGTTGGCAGATCCTCCCACTAATCAAGATAAATCTCCTACAGACACAACCACAGGCCAACCCCAATTAGGTAGCTCCTCACTGAGATTCCATTCTCAAGTGATTCTAGATCATGTCAAGTTGATTAGTAAACTAACCATCACAAGATCTAAGTACAAAAGAATGATTACTGGCAATCAATAAGAGAAGCAATTATTAACTCTGGAATGGAAAGAGTTGATCTAATTTGATCATATCTCTCATAACTGAAAAAAACATATTGGCAAACCCCATTCCCCCTTCTGATTGTCAATTTTTCTATCCAACATTCTGCCTGGTAGCCACTCTATGTGGAATCTGACTACAACCACCAGTAGATTGCTGGACACACTCTCTCTTTCTGCCAGCAGCCTCATTCATGACTTTGCCAGACACCTGCACACTGTGAAGCCTTGTCTGAAGTGACCCTAAGCTGAAATCATTTCAGACACCCAATTCATGAGTCAGAATAGAGTGAATACAAGAATAAACACTAGTACACATTTGGTCCACAACCTTACAGGTTAGAGCAAAACTAGGATCTAAACAACCACTCCGTTAAGGAGTGACCAGACATCCACAGTATAAAACACCAAAAAATACGAATTCCAAATGTCTAGGTCCAATTGCAAAAACCCAAACATTACGGATAATGTAGACAACACATTTTCCCTAGAAATTATCGCCCCCAGTGTATTTTCTGAGACAAGAAACTTGGCTAATACACTAAACAGTTAAAACAATGATCACAGCCGGGCGGTGGTGGCGCACGCCTTTAATCCCAGCACTCGGGAGGCAGAGCCAGGCGGATCTCTGTGAGTTCGAGGCCAGCCTGGGCTACCAAGTGAGTTCCAGGAAAGGCACAAAGCTACACAGAGAAACCCTGTCTCGAAAAACCAAAAAAAAAAAAAAAAAAAAAAAACACAATGTTCGCAAATATGTTCAAGGAGAGCAAGAGGATATAAACAAATAAAGATATGAACAAATGCCCACATAAAGACCATTAAAACATTAACAACTGAAAGAAATCCAAGATATGTAAATGGAATTTAATAAAGAGATAGAATCATTGAAGCAAATCCAAACTGAAATAAACCTCAAAAAAAACTGGAGAGGACAAATAAGTATCTCAGGTGAAGGAATCAACAACAGATTGAGTCAAGTTGAAGAGGGAATACTAGGTCTTGAAATCAAGGTAGAGAAAATGGATCACACACTCTAAGAAAAGGTTAAATCTAAAAAAAAAAACTCTAAAGAAGACAGCATGCATGAAATCTGGAACAATATAAAAACATCAAAACTAGAAATAATTGGTATATAAGAAGAAAAAAGCCCAACTCAAGGGCACAAAAAAAAGCTTTTCAATAAAGCCATAGAAGAAAATTTCCCAAGTCTCCAGATAGAAATAACCATTAAGGTACAAGAGGAATACAGAACACCCAATAGACAGGATCCTAAAGGAAATTCCTTACGTCACATAGTAATCAGAACACTAAATGTACAGAATGAAGAAAGAACATTAAGAGGAGCAAGAGAGAGAATGTCATTTACAAAGGCAGGACATCAAAATAACATCTGACATTTCAAAGGAAAATTTGAAAGCTAGAAGGGTTTTGACTGTCCTGTAAGTTTTAAATGACCACAAATGTCAGTCTGAACTATTATATCCAGCAGCAAAACTATCATTCACAATAGAAGATGAAAGAAAAGCTTTCCACAATACAAATAGATTTAAGAAATTTATGTCCACAAAACAAACTCAAAAATTTAAAAAAAAAAAAAGTCTTAAATTTCATTTGGAAACACACACAAAACAGAATAATCAAAAGGATCCAAGAGGAGGAGCTACTGGAAATGCTTTGCTGATGGAAAAGAGGGGGTCACTTATCTCTAAGAGTATAGATTCTGAGAAGTCAACTACTGGGGGATATCTTTCTGTGTGTTGTGAATGTATGTTGTTCCCATTGGTTAATAAATAAGCTGCTTTGACCTATGGAAAAGACAGCTTAGAGACAGGCAGGAAATCCAAGGAGAGAGACAGGAAAGAGAAAGGCAGAGTCAGAGGAGACATAAGTCAGCTGCCAAAGGAGCAACACGTGATGGGACACAGGTAAAGTCACAGAACACGTGGTGATACATAGATTAATAGTTACAGGTTGAGTTAAGTTATAAGAGCTAGCTAACAAGAGGCCTGCCATAGGCCATACAGTTTGTAAATAACATTAAGCCTCTGAATGTTTATTTTATAAGCAGCCATGGGACTGCAGGGTCGGGCAGGACGGGAGAAAACTTTCTATTACATTTGACTGCCCAATGTGTTGGCTCAACTTCCCACCTAAAATTTGAGAAAATTTAAAAAGAAGTTCTAAAACTGGGCTAATAAAATGTTCCTTTTTCATTTCTCATGTAGGCCAAGATATAGAGACACCAAGGTACAGAAAGATACCACAGCATTTGGGCTTGAGCACATCATGGCAGATTCCTGCCTCAGTACACAGAAGTGTCTCTGAGCTGCACAGCACACTGCATGGTGGATTTAGCTTTTAATCACACAGACAAAAAAGGTTTGTGGGCTAGCTACACGCTATCTGGTGGCAGCATGGACCCCAGAGTTGGCAGGGTAAGCGTGACTCTCCTGGGTACCTCCACCATGTTGGGAGGCTGAGATAGGTGGAGTCAGCAGCCAAGGCTGCCACTTTTCATCCTAACCTGACAGTTTAATAGATTCAAAATAGACAGATTCAAATGGAATAACCCTGTAAATATTTACATTATATGTAAAAATGTATGTAAGCTTGGAAAAGAGAGGAAAAGAAGGATAGACAGTTATGTAAAGAAATACATAATTTTAAAAAATAGAGTCTTTAAAGAGACAGTAAAAATAATGTAAAAATTAAGCCACATAAAAATGGAAATCACGCAAAGTCTGGATTATATTATATTTGGGATTTTTAACTGCAGAAAGACATTTGATTGTAAAGGCTTCTGAGTTAAACATATATATGTTTATATTTATATATATAATATATATATATATATATATATATATATATATATATATATATTATATATATATTTTTTTTGCCCCAGCCAGCGGAGTGTCAATGGTGGCGACCCACCTGCAGGAGAGAATGAAAGGGACAGGAGACATGAAAGGAAGACAGCAAGACAGTGTTCTGATCAAGCTGCAAATTTTATTCTCCTCAGCAAGGCTTATACAGCATGGGAGGGGGAGGGGGCAGGAAGGAGGGAAGGGGTGCATGATGTGCCGTATGTGCAGGTGAAGGGAAACGTTCAAGTCATGAGGCCACAGGATGTTGTGCTAGGTGGTAAGGTCACTGGTCAGGGCCCATTGTTCTGTTGCTATGCTACCTGACCTACCTGACCTGTTCTTTATCTTTGGGGACATCTGGTTTAGGGCAGAGGCTTGTTCTCTGGCCTAACTAGTACTTTTCCATGGTCTATGTCTGGTCCCTGACATTTTTTAAGGGATCTTGGCTTTAAAATATATGTCTAAGGATATGTTGCTTTAGAAAAGAGTTTCTGCTTTTCTTTCCACAGAAGATAAGAAGCGCCGGGCGGTGGTGGCACATGCCTTTAATCCCAGCACTCGGGAGGCAGAGGCAGGCAGATCTCTGTGAGTTCCAGGCCAGCCTGGGGCTACCAAGTGAGTCCCAGGAAAGGCGTAAAGCTACACAGAGAAACCCTGTCTCGAAAAAAAAAAAAAGATAAGAAGCTGTGGATTTCTTCCAGGTTAATATGTTTCCATCAAGGAAGACCCCCTAAGAGGTCTCCAGATGATCCAACATCCAGAACAGCTTCAAAACAACTGGCTCAGACAGTACAGCCTCACAGACTACTCCAGTCAAGACTTGACCATTATCGCAAATTTTCTCAGGATCCCTATAAGATTACCAATGCCCCTAATCATCAGGAAGTAGTATGAACAGCTTTGCCCAAATTCCCAAAATATTGTTTATAAATGTTTATTTTTATTTAAAGTGTGTTGATTATAAATGCAATCTCTTTCTGAAGAAGGAAGGGGGATATTATAGATATGATAGGATGAAAGGGAAGATTATTGAATCCTCTTTTAAAGAGCAACAACTTGTTTAAAATGTTTCACATTGTTATGGATTTTAATTTATTGATATAAATTTAAAGTTAATTTTGTTATGCTATATCTATTTCTACTCTTGTTTAAGATATTGTTTATGCAACTCATTTAAAATTGTAATGTATAATTAAGAAATACAGATTAATAATTTGTTATCTATGATAATAACACTAGCAGTCACATTAGTTAAGTTTTCTAGGTATACATAGATATATTTCAATTAGGTAAGTAATCTTCAAATACTTCAAAGGCCTACAGGATAAGGCATTTGAAATGTTTTTAAAAACTTAGACTTTCTGGACAATGAGACATGTCTGCTCCTGGCAGCACCAATTTACTTCAAAGAAGATGATGGGCATTGACAAAACTCCATATAGAGTTTGCTTTCTTTATGGCAAAAAGTTAGCCATTTGGGCAAGAAACCATTCTTGACTGAACTGCTTGACAAAATGTTGTATCTACTGGACATACAGGACCAATGGAAAAATGACCACTAAATTTTGCTAAAAGAAGGCAAGATGGTCCTTCAGTTTCCTTTTTTGCAGAGGAGACTGTCAAACTTCTGCAGGACACAGGGAGAAGCAACTGAGAATCTCTAGGTCTGTAGGCTAAAGATGGATGCCCCAATGTTGCAGAGGAACTTTGGGTGACTGTCCAGGCAGTCAGATATCTCTGTCATTCTAGAATTTTGGAAGTTGCTTACAAAGTACTTCCTGATGCCTTAGGTAATGTTATATCCTTCTAGGGTCTTTGATGTAGTTGAAGAGTAGATAGTTATAATTTTCCTTGGTTATGATAAAAGATAAATTAGATATGAAAATTTTAGACTCACAAATGTAGGACAGATTATAAAATGTTTTCTTTGATTTTGCCAAATACAAATGGACTAGGTATTGTAACTGTAATTCTTGCTTGATAACTGTTTGTTATATATAATTTTACTATATTAAAGTTAAAACCTTTTTTTTTTTGATTAGACAGAAAAGGGGAAGTGCTGGGGATATCTTTCTGTATGCTGTGAATATATGTTGTTCCCATTGGTTAATAAATAAGCTGCTTTGACCTATGGCAAGACAGCTTAGAGACAGGCAGGAAATCCAAGAAGAGAGACAGGAAAGAGAAAGGCAGAGTCAGAGGAGAGAGTCATGAGTCAGCCACCAAAAGAGCAACATGTAATGGGACACAGGTAAAGCCACAGAATACGTGGCAATACATAGATTAATAGTTATGGGTTGAGTTAAGTTATAAGAGCTAGCTAGCAAGAGGCCTGCCATAGGCCATACAGTTTTTAAATAACATTAAGCCTCTGAATGATTATTTTATAAGCAGCTGTGGGACCATGGGTCTGAGCAGGACCAGAGAAAACTTATAACTACAGTCAACCATACACAAACTGGCCTTGACTTGGGCAAGAGAATAACACAAAACTGGATGTGAAAGGGAGTAAGAGTGGAACTAATAAAATATATTTTAAAATAAAATGAAATGAAAAGAGGTTAAGTTTAAAAAAACAAAAAACAAGATCTTGGTTTATTGAGGAGATTTACAGCAGGTAAAGATCCATTCTTTTTTTTTAATATTTTTTAAGAAAATTTTTTCATTCATTTTACACACCAAATCAAAGATCCCCTCTTCCCTCCTCTCACCCCCCAGCCTCCCCTCCCAACTCATCCCCCATTCCCTCCCACAAGAAGGAAAGGCCTCCTATGTGGAAGCATACTCAGTAGAGGAAAGTCCAAACCCTTCTCCCTGCCTCAAGGCTGCAAGAGGTGTCCCATCATAGGTAGTGGGCTCCACAAAGCCGGCTCATGCACCAGAGATGGATTCTGATCCTACTGCCAGGGAGCCTCCTAAGCAGATCAAGCTACACAACTGTCTGACAATGCAAAGGGCCTGAGTGAGGTAACCCAGACTCAGAAGACAAACATGGTATGTACCCACTCATAAGTGGATACTAGATATAAAGCAAAGGGGAATCAGGCAACAACCCACAACTCCAGAGAAGCTAAGTAACATGGAAGACCCAAAGAGGGACACATGGACAGCCCTGGCAAGGAGAAATAGATGTAATCTCCATGAGTAAACTGGGGATGAGGGTGTGCAATGGAGGGTAGGGGATAAGGGATGAGAACATAAGGGAATGGGATGGCTGAACTGGAACAGGGAGGGAGTGGGAGAGCAATGAAAGAGATACTATGATAGAGGAAAACATTATGGGGATAGAGAAAAACCTGGTGCTAAGGAAGTTACCAGGAATCCCCAAGGATCACCCCAGCCTGGGCTACTAGCAATAGTGGAGAGGGTGCCTGAACTGAGCTGGCTTACCCCAGAGATCAGACCGATGAATACCTTAACTGTCATCACAGAACTTTTCTGCAATGACTGATGGAAGCAGATGCAGAGATCCACAGTCAATCACTAGACAGAGCTCCAGGAGTCCAGTCAAAGAGAGAGAAGAGGGATTCTATGAGCAAGTGCATCAGGATCGTGATGGGGAAACCTGCAGGGATGACCAAACCAACCAATCCAGAGGGAACTCATGAAAGTTGGATCGATGGCTGTGGAGCCAACATGGGACTGGATGAAGATCCATTCTTCTAAAGCTGATGACCTGAGTTCAATCCCAGGAACCTACATAGTAGATGAGAAACCCTACAAATACAAGTTGTGCTATGACCTCCATAGGCACACAATGGCATGCTCATGCTCACATGCATACACTCAACATATATGTATATATACTCAACATATATTTGTATATATGATACAAAAAATTTTAAAAAAGAACTCTCAAACCTAAAGTGCACTTTCTAAATACGTTATCGTTTTTTCTCCATTATAAAATAAAAAAGTTTGACATAAATAGGAAACTATCCATATCCCAATTTCAGGATTGACAGTTTTATCCCTGTAATGAGATAGTATATAGTACAAATGGCATTATACCAGAATGTAGGATTCTCTAGTTCTTTAAGTAGCCTTAGTTGCATATATATATATATATGTGTGTGTGTGTGTGTGTGTGTGTGTGTGTGTGTGTGTGTGTGTATTTGATTTCTCTGAAAGGGGATAAAGGGGATATGTATTCAATTATTTTTGATTTGATTAAAATATTCCATAATATAAATAATTTAAAACTTGTTTTTATGTAGTGCTGGGAAACATAAACCAACTATAGAAAAGTAGAAAACCATAAATTTTGGACTTTCATTAGCCTTCAAATATTTCTGTAAACTTTACCTAAATATCATTTTTCTTATTTATAAAGTATCTCATCAGAACATATTTATGTCTTAAGTCTATAATTTGTGGCTTTATGTACTAAACACTACAACTTACGTAATTTCCAAGAGTTTCTACATGCCCTGAAGTTTAACCGGATTCATCAGTCATTTTTAATCTGTTAGATCAGTGAGAGATCTAAGTTGGCTGCTTATTCCCCAAGAAATAAAGCACTCAGCTGCTATTGCTTGTCATTTCTAAGTCCAATCTCACTTAATTATGGAGTGATATCTGTAAATTCAAATATCCCTGTGGGAATACGACATTTGGATTGAAGTCATATCCAAAAATGAAACACAGCCCGGCCAGACCCATCTTAGGTCTGTGATTGTAAGCCATTAACATGAACACACACACAACACACACACACACACACACACACACACACACACACACACACACACTTCCTGTTCTGACTTTTCCACCTTACAAGTAGCTGGAGCATCAGATGTCATCTCATATAGCCTTTGCCAAGAGTCTGCTCTGCTCTTGACATTCAGCATTCCTGCTTTATGTATTGGCCAACAAAGACTGCAAAATTCACATTTAAAAATAAATAAATGTATAAACCAACCAACAAACAAACAAAATAAATAAATAAATAAGCCAGTCATAATCCCAGTGCATTGGAAGCACAGACAAGTGGATTCCTTGACTCTTGGGGCTCACTGGCCACCCAACCTAGTCTACATGATAAGTTCCAGGCCAGTAACAGAACCTGTCTCGTAAAACAATGTTAATATCAACTAAGGAACTGAGGTTTTGTATTGAGAGCTGCTGGTAGCAAAAGGCCATGGGAGTATACAGCAGGTGACATCTAGTGTTCGAAAGTTCAACCTATCAGAACCAAAGGTTTTGGTAGAGGACTAAGCCATAATGCAAGACGTGTTGGAGTTATTGCCTTGAATGAATTGGCTGTTTCTTTTTGTAAACTTCTTGTACAATAACAGCTATGATATCTCCCCATTACCATGCATTTTCATAAAATGTATATATGTAATCTCATGATTACATCTCAGTCTTATATGCACATATATCTGTGAGTGGTCAGGAAGATGACTTTTCATTTAACTATACAATTTTTATATATAGAAAATATACTAGGATACACTTTATAGCCAGATCTATTGTCCCATGAGACTGGAGACACTTAAAGCCTACTTTGTTCCTTTGCTCAGACTAACACAGAAAATAGTAATCTCTCCTCAGTCTTACACAAACTGCCCATATTTAGCTCATTTTACCTCAGAGCAAATTCAAACTAGACTGAAGGCCTTTGTAAACAGATCGTAAGTTTAAAACTTAACAGTTATGCAAAAGGTCAGAGTCACAGGTGTCTCACCAAGGTTACTAACACAAAACACCCTAAGAAAAGCCTGCCAATTCTTCACTTGCTAAGTCTGCTGATAAAAAGCTATGTCTCAGAGTTTGTCTCACTAGGCACTGTGCCCCCTCCCTCTGGTCCAGAGACCTTGGAATCTTGCATTACTATGGTAATGGCTCTACTCCTTATCATCTATTCTAGGAATGTGCTATGACCTTGAGGGTTTTGAAACTTTTCTCAGGATTGAAAAGAGTCTCCTGTTAGAAATGTAAAGATAGTCAGGCAAGAGAAGAGCTAAGAATGAGAGCTGAAAAGGAGCTGTAGATTTAGAGAAGCAGTAGAGTGATCAGAGAGCTTACTTAGAACAACAAAGTGATGGCCTGAAAGAGCACAGTGTACATAGACTTATTGAAGTACCCTCAGATAAGCAGATTCATTTGATATTCCTAAGATCATAATTCCCACAGCCTTGTAGAGCCTTCCCTGGACTCTAGGAGAAAGTTCTCCAGGGCAGGTACCCAAGGAGCTTTCAATAGCTTTCCTCTGACTTCCACATCTACATGAATTTACGTGCACTAGTACATAGAAGAACATACATATTCATGGGAGGGGGAGGATAATAACCCCTTGCTGTCCTCCAGGAAATTCTAAAAATGGTCACTTAGCTTGGTCAGTGAAGACTGGACAAAGATGGTCTTCATGGCTATCCCTGGTTTTGCCATCCAGCCATAGTCATCTCAGGCTGGAGGGACAGCTCAGCCGTTAAAGACTAGGCTCACAACCAACAACATAACAGTCATAGTCATCTCAGTGTTGCATTTTAATAAAGGAACTGAGAATTCCAAATCCTTTACTTTCCCTTTAAAATATTTAACCTGATCAACACTTTAATCTTTAATTTGTACTTTCTATCCCTTTATCAGTGTCCTTGAAGAATGTCACTCTTGTTTTAAAAAGAGTATTGCTTCTTGAGCAGACAAACATTGTGTAAATAGCATGCTTAACACTCACTTGCCCATTCCCTGACTTCCTTCAATCATTCAGCCTGCTCATTTAGACATCCCAACTGGGAATTAGGCTGTTGGTTAATATGGTCATCAGTCTTGATCACCTTAAGATACTACAGCTTTAACTTGGAGATTATCATTGTCTTCAGGTTGTGCAGTATTCATTTTAAAGACAATCTTCATGAAGGTATCTGAATCTTAAAGGTTCAGGAGTTATAAGGAGAGTTGATTATCCTTCAAAGGTACTGAGTTTTGTTCTGGTAGGCACTGAAGTCTCTAGGATTATACTCAAGTATTTTAAGAATGGTTTTTATTCTTTATCATGGTAGATGTTATCAGATTTAATTTAATCCTATGGCATAGGCTCCTTATATTGGAGCTTGCTCTTTTGTCTTAAATACTTTACTTTTGTCAAGTCCCAACTAGATTTCCCCAGTACTCACAAGACTTCTCCATTCTGCCAAGAATAGGAAAGACAGTTTCAGTAAACATCATGGCAATTGCTGTCTCCTGAGGCTTGCATGTTCTCCCAGACACATGCCCAGCTAGCTGAGGTGACCAGTGCTGAAGCTATATTGACTCCTAAGGCTCAGTTTGCACAGATTGTCTTTCTATGAACACTGTTCAAATATCATAGCTGCTCCATTAGTAAGAATGTCCCCAATGCCTCTCTAGTCTAGCAAGCTGGATTTAGCCTCTTGCTGACTATACCTCTAATACCTTTCTTCAACTACTTGAAAGTGTTACCTCCTATATTGTTGTTGTCTATAGTCATTCAAGTCTAGAGGGTGAGTCTAGCACCAGTTTGTCTTTCATAGCTAAAACTGGATGCAAGTATATTCCTGTGATTTTAGAATGTAGCCAAGGTTCAGTATATTTTCCTGAAAGCACCAGCAGATGTCAGCAAAAGGCAAGGCAGTGATATGCTAGTTGTGCAGTAGGATAGCAGATGCCTAACGACCACAGTCAGAACTGAGTTAAATAGGATAGCAGATACCTAATGACCACAGTCAGAACTGAGTTAAACAGTTCTATTTTGTAAATAGATGACTTTGTCTCCACATCCCTTTAAGTCAGGAGTTCTCAACCTGTGAGTCATGACCCCTTTGAGAGGTCTAATGACCCTTTCACAGGCATCAAATATCAGATATTCTGCATATCAGGCATTTACATTAAGTTTCAAAACAGTACCAAAGTTGCAGTTATGAAATAGGAACAAAAAGTTTATGGTTGGGAGTCACCACAACATGAAATGCTGTATTAAAGGGTTGGAGCATTAGGAAGGTTGAGAACCACAACTTTAGGGAGTAGATAGCTGGGAAGTTGTGGAAGACTCATTTTTCAGGGCAGAGATAGAAATGTCCTGAACTCAACTCAGAGAGCTACACACAAAGAAATCCTGCAGGGTTTCTATAGTTTCTATAGTCCCACTGTGAGGAAGACCATAACTCATTAAGAGTGCCTTTAGGTTCCTCTTAGCTTGATTGAACTAACACATAATTTTTTTTTAATTCTTAGTTTGATTCTCTTTTACTTATAGAAGTCTAGAAAACATCTATATTCTTTCTTTGGCCCTTTGACATGTATAATCTTTAAATTTACTTTTTGATTAGCAATATTCACACATATTTATGTGATAAACTGATGTTTTGATTCAAATCTATATTAGGTGATGATCAACTCAGGCTGATTAGCTCATACATAATTTTAATAACTGTTTATGGTGAGTACTTTAAAATCATCTCTTCTACCTCTTTTGCATTGGTAATGTAATACTGTTACGTCATTCTGTTCTTACTCTCAAGGATGTTCAGAGTAGACACTAAAGAGAACAGGAGGAGGTCTTACAGGCAGAGGTCACAGCAGTTGAGTGCCAGAGTTAGACGGAAGAATAAGTTCTAGTGTTTTGTGGTGAGGTAGATAGTTTTAAAAGCTTCTGGCTCATCTTACATCTCAGGACATTCTCTTTTGAGAGATAATCCGAAGGAACAGGAACCATAGGTGACAGTTCCTATTCCAGATGGGAGCTTAACTTCAGTGATTTCACCACACATGCATGCTTCACTACCTCCAGACAAGAGGATAAGGGAACGTTCGCTTACTTTTCTCAAATGAGGAATTGCCTCCATCAGATTGGCCTGAGGCTTTGTGGGGAATTTTCTTAATTGATAATTGATATAGGTGGGCCAAGGCCCCTATGTGCAATGTCACCCTTAAAATAGTATTCTCATGGTAAACTCAAATTGTTGATCCTAACACATTTACTGGAAAGAAAAGAATCTCACAATGTAAATGTGTCATATATGAAATCATTCTCTTAAATTTTCACTTCAAATGGAAGGATTTCTTTTTTAGCTTTATTTTTATTTTATGTATATGGGTGTTTGCCTGCATGCATGTCTATGCATCAATGGTATGGATTGCATTGTCTGCAGAGGTCAAAGATGGTGTCAGATCCCCTGGAATTGGAATTGTAGATGGTTATTAGCCACTATGTGGGAACTGAGAATGAAATCCATGTCCTGTGGAAGAGCAGCCAGTGCTCTTAACTGCTGAGCAACTTCTCTAGGCCCTGAAATGAAAATTTTGTAGTTCTATATTAATATCTTTACTAGACATGAAAAGCAGAAAGAACTGTGTGAAACTGTTACTTTATGCTCAATACTTTTCTAAAACATTTTTTATTATCTATGTCATATTTATTCTATGAAATGAATCCAGAGGAATTTATATTTTTGCCATATTGTACAACATACATCTTCAATTTATGCCACCTATTTACTGGGTTTCATATTTGATGAACAGATGACTTCCTATCTCAACCTCTTTATGATGTCATGTATGGATTTTTCATTTATTTGGCTTATTTATTTATTTGTTTATTTATTTATTTTGCTGTGCTTGACTTATTCCATCAGAGCCTCTCCATGCTTATCAATGTCAATACAAACCACTGCATTCCCTTTTTTTGCAAATTTCATACATGTATATAATGAAATATGGTTACATGCATTGCCCATTCCCCCTGTCCTACTTCCCTATATCCCTCCAACACCTACTCTAAATTCATGACTTGGGTTTTTTTTTTTTCATAACCCACTAAGTCCAACTAATGCTGCCCATATATATGTCGATATAGAGCTATCCACTTGGAATCTGAAATCTACCAGTTGCCACACCTTCGAAGAAGAATGATTTTCAATGATCAACAGCCAATAGCTCTTCAAACAGACAGGAGGCCTGGAGAGCATCTCCCCTACCTATAAGGACATTAGGTTGTCTTGATTTTTGCAGGTTTTGTATAGGCATGCAAAGCTGATGTGAATTTAGTGTTATATATAGGACAGCCATGGCATCCCACAAAACAGTAATTTACAGCATAACTCCCTGTAGCTAGAATTTTCCTGCCTGGCCCACACTCAGGACAAATCCCTCTCACCCGCCAGTCCCACAGCCGCTCAGACCCAACCAAGTAAACACAGAGACTTATATTGCTTACAAACTGAATGGCCGTGGCAAGCTTCTTGCTAATTCTTCTTATATCTTAAATTAATCCATTTCTATAAATCTATGCCTTGCCACATGGCTCGTGGCTTACCAGCATCTTCACATGCTGTTTGTCATGGCAGCGGCTGGCAGTGTCTCTGACTCAGCCTTCCACTTCCCAGAATTCTTCTCCTCCTTGTCCCGCCTATACTTCCTCCTGCCTGACTACTGGCCAATCAGTGTTTTATTTACTAACCAATCAGAGCAACACATTTGCCGTACAGAACATCCCACAGCAACTCCCTATCCTCCAGCTCTTTTCAAAGATTAGTTTTTATTCATTTTTAATTGTGCATGCATGTATGAGTGTGTCTCTCTGCGTGTAGCATGCACATGAGTGTAAGTGCCCACTAAGGGCAGAAAAATATATAAGATCTCATGGGGTTTAAGTCCCAGGAGTCTGGAGGGAGCCACAATCTGGTCCTCTGAGAGTAGTAAGTGCTTTTAATAGCCAAGCCATCTCTTTAGAACAAAGCTCTGAGATTCTTTATTCGTCCTCTGCAGTGATCTTTGCCGAGCCTTGGTAGGGTAGGGGAAGTTGAAAAGGCTATCCTATATATCACTGAGCACTCAGTCTCTTGTTCTTGACACTGACTAGTCATGAACTATGGACTGACTGCTGCCTACTCCAAAAGGAACCTGCTCCAAGGAAGACTGAGAGCAGTCGCCGTCTGTGGGTAAAGCACAGACACTTTTAGAAAGCACTTTGACAGCATGACCATTCAACAAAATAACAAAAGCAGTTTATACTTTAGGAGCTCTGACATCTCCACCCATGGGCATTTGTCTGAGATGACAGGCTTGATCTCCTGTGGAGCAAGTCTCAAATGCACTCAGAAGTCAGTGACTTTGGTGGAAGTCACAGATTCAGGGTAGGGGCAAGATATCAACTAGGAGAAGCTTACAGGTACATGGGGAGACACACAACTACATTCTTTTTAAGGGCCAAATAGGGTGTAACTATTCCACATTTTTTAATAGGCACTCAACCATTTATAAATAGGTTAAAATTCCTTGTCTTTATTTAGTAAATAATGCTACAATGAACACAAATCTTTCAGAGGCAAATGAAGCAAAAGAAACCAAACGACAAAAAAATAGATTTTATTTACATGAGAATTTTGAAGGAAAGAAGATACTGTGGGGATTTTAATCCAAATTTGATCGATGCAATCATATTCGAAGCTTTTACAAACTAGGAGAAGCCACCACTGCCCAATGCCTAATTTATTTTTAGCCCCTGCCCTTGACAAATGTGAATATTAATCTGTACCTTGCGGTGTTGTCTTGAGAGAATTAATTCACATTATATACTCAAATTAGCTAAGACTCATACAAATTAAGCAAATTCTTTAAATTTATTCTGATAAGTAACAGATGAGATATTTGGTAGTAGTTATAAGTAGACCTCGTTAGATATCTGTGGAGATGCTGTTAAGCATATTTTTAGTAGGTTCAGTTGCATTTTACTTTAAAGTGATTTCACCCAACACAATTTAAAATGATCTTTTCATAACTTTACTCACATAAAACATAACACACACACACATACACACACACACACACACACACACACACGTACAATTTTGAAACTTTCTTTGCAGCTAGTTAATTTTTCCAGTAGATGGCATTATGGTCCACAGGTTGTCAGGCACACTTAGAAAATTTCTGGTAAATATTTATATCCGTTATGCACACACAAGTAAATCTATGCCTTAACCACATTGGTTTCATATATTTTGATGTTTCTGTTACCATTCTCAGATCATATATCATTGAAAGAATCCAACAAGTTAAGTTGTTTGAACTACAAGTGCCTTAGGTAAGGGATGGTGATGCCAGTCTTAGATCAAGGGCCTCCAGAAACTAAAAGGAGTTCTATAGTTCCGTACTTCCAGCTCATGTAAACACAGCTGGCTGCCAGAGCCAGAAAGATATACTTAGATGGTTACATGGAACCACTTTTGCTGTGGTTTCTGTTGGAAGGGAAGAGGCTAGAGAGCACTTCTATGTTAGTGGACTCTGGCCTTAGAGGAAGTCACTGTTTTGTTAGTGCCTGGTCCTGGAAAGATGAGTATTACAAGAGTTGTTAGGGGCAAAGCAGGGGTTCTGTTGGCCCTAACCACCTGGCTTGGCCACCTGCCCTCAGTCAGCTGGTAGGAAAAAAACAAGTAGTATCGAAGAGCAGAAGAAGGAAATTTTGTTTTCTCTTTCAATGTGACCAGGTAGGTGAGAAGAGCAAATAAAGATGTCTAGCAATAAACCTCCCTTTCCCCTCAGGCTGTCTTCAGGGTGTTGACATGGCTTTTAGGTTTAAATAGAGAGCAAGTATGCATACCTCAGCAATCCTGAGCAGTGAGGTTCCCTGCATCAATTTCCCATCACCATCTGGGCTCAGGTCTCTCCGGCAAAATGTCATAAGTTGTCATTGCTATGAGCAATTTCTTCACTGTGGATAAGTCCCTCCAGTAACTGGACTGGATTGAACTGGTCCATGCTGGTCTGAACCTGATTGAACCGGTCTGAACCGGTCTAAACTGGATTGAACCTGTCTAAACTGAATTGAACTGGTCTGAACCGGATTGAACCGATCTGAACCAGTCTGAACTGGTCTAAATTGCACTGCAGTCTGATGTGCTAAACTGGATTAAGGCAGTCTAAACCGGTCTAAACTGGGTAGAACCAGTCTGAACCAGATTGAACTGGTCTGAAAACGATCTGAACTGGATTCAGCTGGTCTGAACTGGTCTAAACCGGATTCAACCAGTCTGAACCGGTCTAAACCACATTGAACTGGTCTGAACCAGATTGAACCAGTCTAAACTGGTCTGAACCCAGGTCCCCTGCAATATTGGATTCTGTTTTTGGTATATCACTAGGTTCTAAGTTTTCTGTTTTATGTGGGTTTTTTTTCCTTGTCTTTAATTCTAATATGTATTATTTTCAGCTAATTATAGCCAAACTTACACAAATAAAGCTCCAATATGCCTTCAAGTCCTGATAGCTCTTCTGATTCCTCAACTGGATCTCCTGGAAACCATGGTAACCACCACAGTGATGGCCCCACCCAGAAGTGGAAAGCTGTTTGCCTGAAGTGGTAAGTAGATTCAGTTGGGAGAGGCATTATGCTAGACTTGTTGAAAATAGACAAGTACATAAAAAAAAGGTTTGTTGTTGTTGTTGAGGAACTCTTTGTTTAATGAGGCAAAATAGCTACACAATTATCCGTATAAATTTCAGTGAAGTCTTCTGAAAGGCAATTAATCTTAAGTCGAAAGTTTAAACAAAACTTCCCTGTAGTTACTATTTGGTTCTATTTGCCTATAGTTAATCTATTGGAGTTAAATTGTAACATTTCAATATGTAAATGTAGAAAGCTACTAGGGTCTTACGTATTTGTCCTATAAAATGGATCCTTTCAAAATTTCGTATGTAGGGAAATATCTATAATCTTACTCAAATTGTATCCAAAGAATCGGTGACATTTCCCATTTTTGACATCTTCTTCAACCCTCCTCATAAGAACTTCGATGTCTTCACTAATACCAACCACTTCAGTGTAAGAACAAACTGGTTAGGAATTTAGGAGTGGCACAGTAGCAGTTTTATTATGTCCAGAGTCATCTTAAGTTATATGCAGGTGAGAAGAAATAGTTTAATAAATAGAAAGCTATTGCAAATGTGGCTAAGATGATGTGTTAGGTCTGCATCTTGAAGAATTTGTAAAGATCAGATGAGGAAGAACAACAGGAGCACACTATGGAGATTTTAAATTTTGGGGAGACCTTTTGAATTCAAAGAATAATTTACAGGTAATTATTTTGTGTATTTTATATTCTAGATTATGTCACTTCATCCCAGATACATTCTCTTTCCTTAGGCAAGTTGCAGACTTAGGGAGCAGTCTAAATATGCCACCTCTTAGAGATGGAGCAAGAGTGCTTATGAAACTTATGCGGCCAGGTAAGATGTTTTCAATGATGACATAATGCATGCTAACAATAAACGTGTGTGTGTGTGTGTGTGTGTGTGTGTGTGTGTGTGTGTGTGTATACACATACAGTTTTTGGTTTTTATTTTGTTTGTTTGGTTTTGTTTTTTAGACAGAGTTTGTCTCTGTGTAACCTTAGCTGTCCTAGAACTCTCTGTAGACCAGGCTGGCCTCAAACTCAAGAGATCCACCTGCCTCTACCTCCCAACTGCTGGGATTAAATGTATGTGCCACCACCACCCAACAACAAATTCTTTTTCTGAATGAACCATGCTTCAGTGGTTGTAGGTCTGAAGGCCAGAATCTTCCTACAACTAATCTTTATACAGCTCAACACCTAAAGAACGTGTCTAAATTGTTTAATGGCTAAAATAAAACCGAAAGATACCTTGTGAGACGGTTCAGTGGATGAGAGTGTGTGCCTCCAGGCCTGATGAACCGTGTTAGATACTCGAGACCCACATGGTAGAAGAGAACTAACTTCCTTCAGCTGTCCCCTGACCTCCACACATTTGCCATTCACTCACACGTATACATATACAGATAAATGTAACAAATTGAAAGCATTTATTTCTGATACCAGATTTTATGAAATTTACATTTTAGCATCCATTATCTTTTAAGTTTTGCTGGTGTACAGCCATACTCATTTATATAATGTTTGCAATTTTTTGTCAATCACCAGGTAGGAACTCAGTAGCAGAGACCACGTGGCTCCAAACCCTAAAATATGCACTGTGGCCATTTGTAGAACTTGTTTGCCTAGGGCCAGTAAGATGGCTCAGCAGGTAAAGGTGCTTGCCAACAGCCTGAAAAACCTGAATTTGATTCCTAGAACCCTCATGGTGGAAGGAAAGAACAAATTCCTTCAAGTTATCCTCTGACCTCCACTTGTCTGCCCATGGCACCTGCACTCATACAAGTGCACACCAGACACAAACTTAATTGAATATTTTTCAAAGAAAAGGAAAATGATTTACCCATTAAGACTCATCTACAAGGGTACCTTCAACAAGACCTGAACTGGAACAACACCAATAGATATGCTAACATGAAAGGAGGAAATTTCATGGGTCCTCAACCCTAGACAAAGAACTACAGACAACTAAGGATTGAAGAGAGCATGAGAAATATTTTTTATCTAAGAAGAGTCCCTTGAATAGTTATCCAGTACCAAGTGGTCATCCCTGAAATGATACATACAAATGGCATTATACAAACTGAGCAGGTTGTATTTATATATTAGTAAAAGAAAAATGGAGGCTGGATAGACGGCTCGGCCTTTAAGAGCACTTGCTAATTGACGCGGGGTATCCTTTACAGTTCTTTGTCACTTTTAGATGTATACTGATTTTTTTACTATGCTGGTGAAAACTTAATTCTCACATCTTCCCAGTATTTGCTTAAATCCATGTTCAACATTTACATTTTCAAGATTGTGAAGAAATAGTTCTTTAAATTACTGATGAAGCAGTTATTTTTTTCCTATGTACCTGTCCTTAATTGTTCACACATACATTTTAAGAACTTCTCAAAGTGATTTTTCATTTTGTAACATAGTTTGTCTGAGAGTCCATATAGAGTTCAAACAGAGCACTAATAAAAGTATCTTCAGAGAATCTGGACATCCCAATAAAGTAGCTGAGTGTGGCTGAGGTTGCCTCAAAGTTAAAGGCATATATGTAACCAGTAGAGGGAAGGACTGGCTTGACATTGATGACAATGGCACAGGTAAAATGGGAGTTCTGGACTCATAGGCTGCCGTTTGTTTAAGATAGGTACAAAAATAAGTAAACCTACCGTTAATCAGGACAGTCTCATAGTCCACTTTCTGTGAAGAGACTGCGTTGCAGGTTCTCACTCTGTTTTCCTTAAAAAGTTGAACGGGTTTCTCTTGAGTCACTGCCAGGCTAAAGGAGTTTTGCTTGCTTGTTTTTGTTATTGAAAATAACAGTTCTTGTGGGGTGGTGATGGTCATGGATCTCTGAGCTTGAGGCCAAGGCAGAGTGATCACACAGAGAAAGAAACCCTGTCTCAAAAACAAACAAAAGAAAATAACAGTTCTTCCCTATAGTTGCCTGGACGAAAGTACATACAAACAGATTAACTTTCTGCATTAATCTGAGTTGTATTTGCCAGTTGAATTTGAGCTAGTTGTGATTATAGAAGTACGTATTAACAAAAGATTATTTCAATAGATTTTTTTCTTATTCTTCAGTTTCCAGTGTTTCTTACTTTGAGTTCCTTTATTATTCTTGATCTTAACTAAGAAACAGAGATATAATTGAGTTCCTCTAAAAGGAAAACTAAAACCTTTTTATACTGAAATGTTTAACTCCCAGAAAGACCAGTTTTCTCCAGTGGATTGTTCCTGGGTGTATCAGTTACAGCAAGCCCCATGTTGGCCAACACAGAATGCAGTCCATGTGTTTTGGTAGGCTTTCCCTTGGTTTACTTTGTTTTGGCACTTTGTGTTTTACTGATTTTGAAAGACCCCCGAAGGCAGTCTTCCCTCAGGAGAGACCCTCGCCTCCAAGGAACACACCGAGACCACGAATCAGATGCAAACAGCAAGAGGCTTTATTCAGGAACATGGGTACCCGGGGCGACACAGACTCTCGAGAAGCTCAAGGGACTGGCGCGCCCACGGGCTGGAGCAGAGGGTTTTTATAGGGTCGGGCACAGGTACAGAAGCAAGAAGCCTGGTTACAGGGTTTTGATTGGATGATGCAAATGAGGCCAGTTCTGATTGGATGATTCATATAAGGCCAGGTTCGAACCCAGGTCAGCTCGTGGTTTCTCCCCGAGCTCGCCCACGCCTAGCTTCTGTCTAGGGTACAGGGTGTTTTTCTGACCTTTTTGTTCCCGGCTCTGGGGCCAGGTGGCTAACTGAGCTCCTCAGTACCTCTCAGGCTTTTATTCAAAAACAGCTAAACTAAGCTATGCTAGGCGGGGAGGCTGGGGATCTTTCAATTTCTTGTTCTGTTTTGATTTTTGTTTTTTTTTTTTTTTTTTTAAAGAGAACAGGTAGTTAGGGATGTAGGAGAAGTTGGGAAAGTAGAAAAATATGATCAAAATATATTGGGTTTTTTTGTATGTTTGGTTTTTCAAGACAGGGTCTCTCTGTAGTCCTGGCTGTCCCGGAACTAGGTCTATAGACCAGGCTGACCTCGAACTCAACAGAGATCCGCCTGCCTCTGCCTCCCAAGTGCTGGGATTAAAGGCATGCCCCACCACTGCTGGCTAAGATACATTATATTTAAAAAACAACAACAAAAACTCCAGAATTGAATAACATTTACTGTAGTAGTCTCTCTCTGGTCTCCTTCTGTCCTTTGAGTGGGCAAGTTGTAGACATTTTTTCTTCATTCCCTCCACACCTCGGATAATTTATTGACAGCTCCATAGAGTTGGCTTCCTCTTGATTTCACATTGTTAGCTCAATAGATCATCTTTAATTGGTCCTCACAATTTCTGAAGATATCTTGTGCTTCTCTTAACTTTTGTTTTCTAGAGTAAACACCATGCTCTAAGAGCCGTGTTGTCCTTTCCCGTCTTGCTTTCTGGTTCCTATGTGACAGAGTAAATTTACATAATAGATTACCAGCTTAGACTCCTCAATTCAATTCAGTCCCGACCTGCCAAAGACAGTTTTTTGTTTTATGTGTGCAGATTAAACCTTCACAACGTAGTTTTTTCTACTTACATATTCTTTTTTTTTAATTTAAGAAGTTTTTTATTCATTTTACATACCAACCACAGATCGCTCACAACATAGTTTAAAAACACAAACCTGGCCAGGCGGTGGTGGCACACGCCTTTAATCCCAGCACTCAGAAGGCAGAGACAGGCAGATCTCTGTGAGTTTGAGGCCAGCCTGGTCTACAGAGCGAGATCCAGGAAAGGCACCAAAACTACACAGAGAAACCCTGTCTCGAAAAATAAAAAATAAAATAAAATAAACCACAGCAAAGCCTTGAGCTTGTGGTTTGAACTTCCTGCCACCAGATGGAGACATGGAGCTCTTGCCAAGAAGCTCAGGCAAAAAACTTAAAGGTTGCTTTTTCTTCTCTTTGTTCTCTCTCTCTCTCTCTCTCTCTCTCTCTCTCTCTCTCTCTCTCTCTCTCTCTCTCTCTCTCTCTCTCTCTCACACACACACACACACACACACACACACACACACACACACACTAATTGATTAACTTTTTTAAATTAAACTATAGTGTCTAAATTTGAAACAGCCAGTATTTGGTTAAAGTATGTATTACTTTAACCAAGTGGACTGAGTTGCTCTTCCTAAGAGCTACCTCCTTCAAGGAGTTGAATGTAAAGAATAGTTTTAAATATGCCAAAGTCTGTTGTAAGCTCTTCTCTATCTCTCTGTCTCTCTTTCTCTTTGTTTTGGTTTTTAGTTTTTGGTTTTTTTGTGACAGGGTCTTATTATGTAGGTTTTGCTGGCCTATAATTCACAGAGATCCACCTGCCTCTGCCTCCTCAGTGTTTGGATTAAAAGCAACCACCTCCATGCTTGGCTGGATTTACTTGGTGTAATTACATAATTGCTTGTATTTGGGTATCCTTTAAAGAGACGGGGGGGGGGGGGGGGGGGGGGGGGGGGGGGGGATGCGGGATTAACCTAAGGTAGAAGCTTACAGACTGCAGACACATATGGTTGGAAGCCTGCTCACTTTTCTGAATTGCTCAGAAAAGCGTATTTTCCTTTATTTCTTTTCTAAACATGCTTTCCTTAACCCTTGGGCTTTCTTAATCTTTCTCTAAAGCTTCCCTTCCTGCCATGTGGCTTCTTGTTTACCACACATCTGGCCTCCATGGCAACTTAAATTGCATGACTTTTTTTCTTCTCCTTCATTTGCCTCCTCCTGGTAGCTGCTGAGGTTTTACAGCTTGCCTGCCCTGAGGTTATTCTTTTAAGCTCTAATAAAATTGTCCTTCATCCTCCAAAAAAATAAGTAAATTTCCCAAGACCATAGTCATCTATTGATGCAAGATTATGGGTGGATTAATTTTTTCCATCCATATTTATAATTAAAAAGTTTGTATATGATCAGGGACATAAAATTATTTAGGTATACATATGTGTAAGAGCTGGAATGGCCACAAAGCAATCCTTTGGTTCAGACTCCTCAGATAGACAAACAGCATTTAAATGATTTGTTTAGCATTCATTGCTTCCTTTTGAGCTTTTTTGTGACAGGGTCTTGCTGTATATTTCTGGCTGGCTTTGAACTTGCTATGTAGACTAGGCTAGACTTGAGCTCTACCTCCTGAATATTGGGACTTAAGGCATGTACCATCACACTTGGCCTTAAACTTTTTTTTATATATTTGTTGCATTTATATATTCATTTTTGTGTAGATGCCACAATGTTTATGTGGAGGTCAGAGGGTAACCTCAGAAATTAGCTTCCTCTTTCCATCATGTGTGTTTTAGGAACTGAACTTGGGTTATCCGTCATCAGTTTGGTGGCAAGTGACATTTACCTACTGAATCAGCTAGACTGAGCTCATTTCTTCAGTCCTACTTTTTGGTTCCATCCTTCACTCAAGGTTTTTGGTTGTTTGTTTGTTTTGTTTTTGTTTGTTTGAGACAAGGTATCACTATGTAGTTCTAGCTGTCTTCAAACTCACCGAGATCTGCCTGCCTCTGCACTGAGATTAAAGGTGTGCACTGCAGTGCCAGGCTCCTCCTCCTCCTTCTTCACCTTCTTCTTCAGTCTTTTTAAGGTTCAACTTCTTGGGTACAGTGATGTCACTCAGTTGAAACAAACTAGGTAATACATACTGTCAAGGCAAACAGTAAATGTGGAGGTAAGAACTGTTCCTTTGGAAGTGTTTTTTTAAAATCAGTCTCCTGCAGCTGAACAGAGCATGTTGACTGGAGGCTCCTGGATGAGAGACTGGTCCCTTGAGTGATTAAAAAGCTCTGATTGGTGTTTTGTTTCTCTCTCTCATTTGTTTGCTTTTAAATCAGCTCAAATATGGCTCTGTGTTTTAGAAGCTTACCTGAATTGTTTGCTGTTCCATGCTCTTAAAAATGCTAGACATAATACAGATGTGAATTGTGTTTTATTTCAGACTATGCTTTCTCTCTCTCTCCCTTACAGAGAGTACAACAACAGAAAAAATTAAGAGCTATTTGTTTGGACCATGCCAAACTTGGAGATAGCAGCCTTAGTCCATCTCGACTCACTTTTCTTTGGTCCTTCTGCCTCACAAGTGCTATACCTAACAGAGGTTGGTTTTTGATTTTTCCATTTTGAATTTGTTCTTGCTCTTTAAATTTTATCTTTAATGTGCTACTGTGAAGAATATGGATGAGATTACTATTAGATGGTTTTGAAATGGTCAAGAATACCTTAGCAGTCTTTGATGAAACGGAGGTTATGTTATAAATCCCTTTTAATACAGTCCTTCTCTTCTTCCCCTCCCTCTTTTATTTTCAGGTAGTCTATGCCTTGTTAGTCAACGCCTGCTGGTGCAGCCCTGGCTGACAATTCCTCTGATTTTCACTTTCACTTCTTGAAAAGTGGTGGTCTACCCCTTGTCCTGAGTATGCTAACCGGAAATAACTTCCCACCAAATGCGGATATGGAAACTCGAAGGAGTTCCTACCTCAATGCTCTTACACTAGCCAAACTGTTACTGACTGCCACTGGCTATGGCCGTGTGCGGGCTGTGGCAGAAGCTCGTCAGCCAGGTGTAGAAGGCGTGAGTCCCATTACATCGGTAATACAGATCGGTTTTGTTTTGGTTTTTTCATTTCTAATAATAGTAATTTTTATGGTTAAATTTCTCAGCGATTCAAAAGTCTAAAGTTCAACTTTGACTCAGTGTTGAAATTGTCTTTCTAGTGAGTATCTTGTTCGTAGGAATTTTCACTTATTGGACTGTACTTGTACTAAAAGTACACAAACTCTGCCCTGGCTTCACTACTACTAATTTTGGAGGGCTGTTCCTTCGGTTCCTTTCTGACCACGTGAGTTTTGCTTGACTCTCACGGTAAACCTAAAAACAAACCTACATGAATGAATTTCTAACTTGTGCCAAACAGATAAGAAACCAGTGGTGGTGAGTTGTAATTAGTTTAGCCTTTTACCGGTTTTCTTTCTCACCTTCATTGGCTTAAACTCTAATTATGAAATCACTGTCATTCTGTCTTTGCTTGGAGGGCATCTTTGATCCATTTCGATGAAGTTTTCAAGATATATTGAAGAGTTTGATGCCATGGTGGTGGTGGTACACGTCTTTAATCCCAGCACTTGGGAGGCAGAGCCAGGTGGATCTCTCTGAGTTCGAGCACAGCCTGCTCTACAGAGCGGGATCCAGGACAGGCACCAAAACTACATGGAGAAATCCTGTCTTGAAAAACAAAAAAAAGAGTTTGATGCCTAGTTAAAGGTCAAACTCTAAATTTAATTTTTTAATAATAGTTACTACATTACTGATAGACAACAGAAGTCTTTGAGGGGATGGAAGCAAGGATTATTACATATTCAAGATTAGCCTAGGCTACAGATCCTCTCTCTACAAAAGTCTCAAGGAAGAGATATTTTTTTTTTAGAAATTATGTAGGTCATAATTGGGGAGGAATGGAGTGTTGGTGATTATGATATGTAATTGTTTTATATATAATACTGTGATATTTAAAGGAAGAACCTTCTTATTTCTGAAATATTTCTCAAAATAAATGAAGTGATAGCTTTTGGTTTTTTAGGTTGTTTTTGTTTTGTTTGTTTCAGTTGTTTCTGGGTTTTTGTTGTTTATTGTTGTTGTTTTGGTTTTGTGGGGGGGTTTCTATTTGTTTATTTGTTTTGGTTTTCGAGACAGGGTTTCTCTGTGTGGCCCTGGCTATCCTGGAAAGCGCTCTATAGACCAGGCTGACCTCGAACTCAGAGATCCACCTGCCTCTGCCTTCCGAGTGCTGTGATTAAAGGTGTTGTCACCACTGCCCAGCTATAAATGAAGTTTCATGATACCTAAGATTTGCCTAATAGCAATCCTAGAGTAAAGAGCAATGGAGATGGAAATGAGAGGGAGTAATTACATAATTGACAATACTTGCAGAATAATGAACACCTTGGAGATAATTTGTATTATCTTATTCTGACCTCTTTCACATATTAGATATTTTCTGTAAGGCAGCCAGGTATGGTGGAAGTTTAAGGCCATACTGGGCTACATAGTATCAGAAACAGACCTAAAAGAAAGGAGCAAACTTTTCCATAAATGATAAGAAATGATTAAAATTATGTATATATGCATACATAATATGTTTTTTTTAAAGTAATTCTTAGTAGGTTAAAAGGACACACAGGTTCTTGTCAGATGAGGTGTTCTTCTTACCTGTAACTCCAGCACTTGGAAGGACAGACAAAGCAGGAGGAAAACCCAGAGTTTAGAGCCGCTGGGCTTTAATTAAGACCCTTTATCTCACCCAGTGAGGGAGGGCTCTTGTCAGGATAAAACCAGATTCTTAATGTAATCCATGACACGACTACTTAATGATATATATAATACACACAAAAGCCACGAACACACTTCTTTTCTATCTTGTCTGTAATACTCAGAGAACATCCCATTTGCCAGTTGCAGGTACTAAGGTATCATAATTATCAAGTATTTGTGGGCAATTAAAAACTTAATGTAGGCCGGGCGGTGGTGGCGCACGCCTTTAATCCCAGCACTCGGGAGGCAGAGCCAGGCGGATTTCTGTGAGTTCGAGGCCAGCCTGGGCTACCAAGTGAGTCCCAGGAAAGGCGCAAAGCTACACAGAGAAACCCTGTCTCGAAACCACCCCCCGAAAAAAAAAACTTAATGTAGAGATACCTTAAACATTTCCAAGACATAGAAGTTAGAACTCAAAGACAGAATTATTCAGCTAACTACTTCTGTTTCTCATTGATTAAAAATCTTAGTATACTATTAAATAAAAATGCTGCTATCTTTTGTATGTTAGTTTTATTTTTTATATTCCTAATTTTTCTCATTTTCTTTTTTATTTAATATTTTTATTTTATAATTAACTTAATTTCACATATCAGCCACGGATTCCCCCGTCCTCCCTCCTCCCATCCCCCAGCCCTCCCCCCAATTCATCCCCCATTCCCACCTCCTCCAAGGCAAGGTCTCCCCTGGGGAGTCAGTCAGCCCAACCTGGTAGACTCAGCTGAGGCAGGTCCAGTCTCCTCCTCCCTACACCAAGGCTGAGCAAAATGTCCCAGCATAGGCCCCAGGCTCCAAAAAGCCAGCCCATGCACCAAGGACAGGTTTCAGCTCCACTGCCTCCGGGCCTCCCAAAGAGTTCGAGCTAATCAACTGTCTCACTTATCCAGAGGGCCTGGTCCAGTTTCACGGGGGCTCCTCAGCCACTGGTTCATGGTTTACGCGTTTCCACTAGTTTGGCTATTCGTCGTCCCTTTGCTTTTTCCAATCACGGCCTCAATATCTCTCGCTCATACAGTCCCTCCTCTTGATAACCGGAGATTATGAGCAGGGTCTCCCCAAAGGGTGCACATGTAAAAAAAAAAAAAAAGTCATGATTTACTGCCCCGCCTGCAGGGCTTCAATGGGTTTTCGACCACCCTAAGGACGGAATGATAGGGACAGGAGATACAAGGAAACACACCAAGTCTGGATTCTGATCAAGGTGCAACTTTATTTTTCTCCAAGAGGGTTTATATAGTTTCTGCAGGGTAGGGGGAGCAAGAAGCTGTCATCTGCATAAGGTGGGGCAAGCTAAGGATATTTGCATAGGATGTTTACAGGGTGAAAGGGTCAAGGGCTCTGCCTCAATGTCCTGTTGCTAGGCAACCTGACTGTAAGATGATCTAGTTCCCTGTCTTATCAGGGGGTCTGTATTTTTCCACTAACTAGAGATTCTATCCTTGTCCCTGACAATTTACTGCATCTTCAGATGAGATTGAACTTGATCTGTTTGTAGAGACGTGGATTAGATTAATCTAGAATAGGGATTATAGAGAAATTTGTCCTACCTGGATGACATGTTGGCAGGGTGGAGTGGTTTGTGTGTGAATGTGGAAAGAAAACATATTACTGGAATGTTGATGAGTAGGGTACAAATGTTTGAGTCAAGTTATATACAGAATATTCAAAGAGTTAACTGTTTTGTTTTTTTTTCAGGTCAACCAAGTAACTCCTGATCAAGCTGTGGTGCTACAAAATGCCCTCAGAGCATTCCTAACCCGTCGTCTGAATGCATGCTTAGAAATGTGTCTGTTCATCTTGCTCAGCAGATTTCTGATGAGGTTAGTAGTCTAAGAGTAGTATATATACTACATATATAATAGTAGTACTATATACTACGTATATAGTAGTATATATATATATGCATATATCATGTGTTACTACACAAAATTATGTATCAATAATATACATGTTATATATTGTTTATATATAGTATAGATATAATTTTGTGTAATAACTTATGTATATACCTAATGCTTTGTGTCATAAGTGTTACTATACAAATTTTTAAATTTTTATTATGTGTTTTACCTGCATGTATGTCTGTACACAACTTGTGCCTTGATGCCCTTGGAGGCCAAAAGAGAGTATTTGGATTCCCTAGAACTGGAACTAAAACTACAGACGGTTCTGAGCTGTCATTTGGATACTGGGAATTGAAACCTGGATCTTCTGGAAAAGCAACCAGTGCTCCTAACCATTGAGCCATCTCTCCAACCCCAAAACAACTTTTTAAAAATTCACTCATTTTACTGATTCAGTCTAGAAAATGTTTTCCTAATGTCAACATAATATTATTAGTACATTAATTTTTTTTTTTGGTGAGGGTGGGGAGATTTCGAGACAGGGTTTCTCCGTGTAGTTTTGGTGCCTGTCCTAGATGTTGCTCTGTAGACCAGGCTGGCCTCGAACTCAGAGAGATCCACCTGGCTCTGCCTCCCAAGTGCTGGGATTAAAGGTATGCGCCACCGCCACTCGGCTAGTACATTACATTTTAATCGGCTTTTTGTATAATAAACAGTGTTCTTTCAAAGTGCATGTTTGATACATTTTTACATACATATAAACACTACACAGAATTTTTTTTTCTGTGCTATTGAGACTCAAGATCAAATCCAGAGTTTCACACCTATAGTCCTAAAACAGATTATTTCTGTAATTCTTCCCTGTGTGGTGTTTGTTGGTTGGTTGGTTTGTTGTTTTTTTTTTGTTTGTTTTTTTTTTTTTGTCCCTATAAAAGAGGGTTTTTTTGTTTTGTTTTGTCTTTTGGTTCTTTTTGTTTTTCAAGACAGGGTTTCTCTGTGTAACAGCCTGGCTGTCCTAGAACTCACTATGTAGACCAAGCTGGCCTCCAACTCACAGAGATTCTCCTGCCTCTGCTTCCCAAGTGTTGAGACTAAAGGTGTGGGCCACCATGCCCTGCTAAAAGTTTTCGTTTTCTTGAATCTTATTCAGTTGGAATGTGTGCTGGGACAGAATCCCAACACTTGGGAGGCTGAAGCAGGATAACAAATAGAAGGCCAGCAAGACTGGATCGCAAAAATTTAAAAAAGCAAGTTGACTATGGCTTTGTGAGTTGTCAGTGTTCTGAGGCTCCATGGTTCATTCCTTTTTGTTAAATATGATTCTGTTATAAGCCGGTTGTGGTGGCACATGTCTTTAGTCCCAGCCCTTGAGGGGCAGAGGCAGGTGGGTCTCTGAGTTGTAGGCCAGCCTTGTGTACATAGTGACTTCCAGGACAGCCAAAGCTACACAGACTGTCTCAAAACACACACACACACACACACACACACACACACACACACACACACACACAAACACACATGAGAATATGCATACACTCAAATACATCTCTTATATATAAAATAAACCTATGTATTTATCCCATTATGAACATACCATACTTTCTTTATTTGGCAAAATATACTTGGGTTTTTTTCCCCTTTTAGATGTGAACAAAACGGCTTTGAAAATTCTATACAAATATTTGACTTTCTTTTCTTTTGTTGGAAACACTTGGGAGTGCAATGGTTGTCTTACAAACTTTAATTGTTATTCTATAGGCTTCAAGATACATGCCTGATATTTGTATAATTAGAGCTATACAAAAAATTACTTGGACATCAGGATGTGGGGGGTTACAGCTGGTATTCAGCCCAAATGAAGAAATCACAAAAATTTATGAGAAGGTAAGAATTATTAAGAGAACTATATCCCTTATATTAAAATGAATGTTAGTAAATTTTGTGCATATGACTGCACTTGTACTATGTTCATCTTTAAATATCTAATCATTACATAGTAATAATTTCAGCTATCATTGAATAAAGATTTACTTTGAAAATAATTTAATCCTGCTATGAGGCTGCTTTAAAATTAAAAGGGAGATTTTGCTGTTTTCACTGAAAAGGTCTATTTCAAAGAATTTGCCTTTCTCATTCCTTTTGTCTTTTTCATTATCTTTCGGGCCTATATAAGCTAGGGTTCTGACGTGTATACCTATCTCTTGGATACTACTGCATTCTTAGCTTTGGGGGGGTTTTGTTTGTTTGTTTGTTTGTTTTTGAGTTTTGGTGGGGTTTTTTGTTTTATTTATTTTATTCTTTTATGTGCGTGAGTGTTTTGCCTACATGCACCTGTGTGTACCATGAATGCTGGGTCCCCTCAGAGGTCAGAAGAGGCTGTTGGATCCCCTGGCACTGGAGTTACGGACAGCTGAAAGCCACCGTGCACGTGTGCAGAAAATTGAACCTGGTTCCTCTATTAAATGCAATACTGCTGTTAACTGCTGAGCCAGCTCTCCAGCCCACACTGCTACATTCTTTGTTGTTGTTGTTGTTGTTGTTAAACTGCTGCATTCGTAAGAAAAACTTGAGCAGTAAGGACTCCCTTGCTCAGCAGAGCTTCCCCTTTATATCAGACATTCATTGTCCTTATTACTATTTTTGTGTTCCCGTATTATCTGTTTGGTATAGTCCTCAGTACTCATTCAGCAAAGTAATTGAAAGCCTATTTCATTCACATCGCTATAATACTGACTTTTCAATAAAATCACAGCATATTTGGGGTTAGGAAATATTTATTGGTCTGTAAAATTATAATTGGGAACAAGTTACTTAAAGATTTTTTCAAAGAAAAACCATACATAACATGAAAATGTAAGGGAAGACTCCTGGCTGGGGGATGGAGAACAGAGAGAACAAGAAGGGGAGGAAGAAGAAAGAAACAACAAAAACAAATCTTATTTAAAAAGCACAATAAAGAAATCTAATTCTTTGTAAATTAATTTAGAAAGTGCTTAAAAGAAAAATCTTATATGACTTCAAAACCTTAGTGCTTAAATTTCACCTACTCAGTTAAACTACATTTGGGGTTAGGAAACCCTTACTGAACAATTGTCCAAGGAGATTGGTTGTTGGTTCAAAAGTACATAACTCAGAAGGTCTCTAGGCGCTTCTTATTAATGATACATATGCTCAGTATGTGCCTTTAACCCCTTTTGGGTCATAGCAGAATATTGATATTAGACTTCATTTTCTGTTATAGTTGTTTCCAAACTATTCCAAAAGGCCTCAAGAGATATGGATAAAGAGAAGGACCATGGGGGCTGGAGAGACGGCTGAGGTTCAGAGCACTGGCTGCTCTTCCAGAGGTCCTGAGTTCAATTCCCAGGAACCACATGGTGGCTCACAACCATCTGTAATGAGATCTGGCGCCCTCTTCTGGCCTGTAAGCATACATGCAGAACATTGTATACATAATAAATAAATCTAAAAAAATTAAAAATTCACTTTAAAAAAAAACAAGGACTATGTAGTTTAACTGAGTAGGTGAAATTTAAGCACTAAGGTTTTGAAGTCATATTAGATTTTTCTTTTAAGCACTTTCTAAATTAATTTACAAAGAATTAGATTTCTTTATTGTGCTTTTAAAATAAATTTGTTTTTATTGTTTCTTCCCTTCTTCTTCCCTTTCTTGTTCTCTCTGTTCCCCAGCCCCCAGCCAGGAGTCTTCCCTTACATTTTCACGTTATATATGGTTTTTCTTTGAAAGAACCTTTAAGTAACTTGTTCCCAATTATAATTTTACAGACCAATGCAGGCAGTGAGCCAGACCTGGAAGATGAACAGGTTTGTTGTGAAGCGTTGGAAGTGATGACATTGTGTTTCGCCTTGATTCCAACAGCCTTAGATGCTCTAAGTAAAGAAAAGGTTTGGCAGACATTCATTATTGACTTACTATTGCACTGTTACAGCAAGTAAGTTTCTTTTTAATTTTAAGAAACTTGATTCTATTTTTATAAGTAGAGTCAAATTTGTTAGCACAAGGTATCACAGAAACCAAACACTCTCCACTGTACATTAATGTTGAGGAAATTGTCATTTAACAATGTTTGACCTAACCTCAATTTGTTTAGTTTTAGTCTGCAAAATTCAATAGGATATTGGCCTCCTGTCTTGTATTCCTAGGTTCCAACTGTTAATTTAATGTGAAATTTAAAAGAGGGCTATTATAGCAACTTACAGATTTCATACTAGAATAAAGATCAATTACGTACAGTAAATCCCTCCTTTTTTCATCTCAAGAGCATTTAATCAGTATCAGTAATATTTCAAGCTGCTTTTTATGCAAGTCATTCAGCTTTAAGGCATTCAAATCTGTAGAAAATGGTTTCCATCAATTTATATCAGTCTTATCCTGGTTTTCATATGTAAGAAAATAATGGTGGCACACACCTTTAATCCCAGCACTCTGGAGGCTGAGGCATGGACACCTTTGTGATTTTGAGGCTTAGTTGCTCTACATATCAAGTTCCAGAACAACCAAGGCTACATAGTGATGCCATGTCTCAAAAAACAACCACAAAAAACTGATTGGTATCGCTGTTATACGTTAATGGGTCAGGTTCAGCTTGCCTACTCTTCCCAACACACCATTGTGATGTAGCAGAGTATCAAGTAAGAATGTACTGATCTGAAAAGAACCTTGAGTAATTTCCTTGAACGAAGCCAGTCTGGCCAATTAAGAAGCCAGGTAGTGGTAGTGTACTTCTTTAATCCCAGCACTCAGAAGGCAGAGACAGGTAGATAGATCTCTGTAAGTTTGAGGCCAGCCTTATCTACAGAGTAAGTTTCAGGACTACACGGAGAAACCCTGTCTCAAAAAAGAAACTATTTCATGGGATTGAAACAGATGCAGAACAGGGAAAGCTTACTGCCTCTTTGAAAAAAAAACTTACCATAGTTGGACAGCTCTGTACATTGAAAAAAAAAACAGGATGAATCATTCTAGTTCCATTTAATAATGTATTTGGGTGCTGGTGAGGAAGGGGGGAAAGATGATGAGTCAGCACTTTCAATGAGGTCAAACCTGGAGGTAGCAGATTTTTGCACCCTTGATTTTCTTTCCAAAATCCTTCAGTTAGCAAGTTTTCCATGTTTAGGCTAAAAAAAAAAATTAGTGTAATAGGTTCCCTGCTTTTCTCTTGAGAACGTTCCCACTGTTACAAGTTAAACTAGTTTGCCCCCTCACTTTTATCTGTGGATAGGTGGGTGGCCAGATTTGTGTGGTACTGTGGTTGAAACCCAGGGTCTTGGTGTGTGTGGGGAGGGGGGGGGGATGATAGGGAAGCCTTCTCTACCACTGAACTGAATCCATAATCCTCACTTAACCCCTCTCTTTCTGAAACGTACAGATAACAGGGCAAAGCACTGTAGGAAGCCCTTCATCTTGTCACTTTTTGTGACTGCAATAATAAAAGAAATCCACCAAGATTAGAATACTTGTGAGATTCAGATGTCAAATTTATCTACTTACTTATTTTTAAGGCATCTGATTTTTCCCCTCTCTAATACAGGGTAAAGTTCTGTCTCTTAGGTACATGGGGCCAGAAGCACTTCACATTTTGAAGTTTTTGAGATTTTTACTCCTTGCCTAGGCTTTATCATTTGAGCATTCCCTAATTCAAAAATCTTAAATTTAGGCCCAAATCTGAAAGTTTTATTGTCATTGATTTAATTGTAACTGGTTCTTGGACACATACTCTGTCTCAAAAGCCTTTGGGGGTTCTAGAAGCAACATGACAAACAGAGATGTCTCTGCCCCCTAGGAACATTTATTACAGTGAAGTTTATGTAGTATGTAAACCTTGGTGAAAGATTGATCCATAATTGTTAGATAAAATTCCCATGTCATTTGTCCTCAGAGAACATCAGAACCACCTGAAAGGTTTGTTAGCACATTCTTGGCCAGACCTACTACCATTTCTCATCAGATCTGAGAACTGACATTTCTAACAAGTTTCCAAGTTGCTCCTCTGGTAGGCCATGCTTTTGCAATCAGTACTTCAGTACTTACTGCCTGCAGCAGTATCCTTTCTGTGATAACATAATTCCCACTGACCCCTTCTAAAATGCAATTGGATGAAAATTCTGGGGGGGGGGGTGGCGGGGTTGTAGATGTTTTAAGACTTGTTATAGAGCATTTTCTACCTATAAGAGTTTGTAGCCTATTCAAAGAAAGGTTAGAAGGCATCCCTCAAAAAGTGTTTGATCTTAGCCTTGGACATGCACTGGTAAATTCACTTACTTATGTATTTTTTTCATGTTTTTTATTTCCATTTCAGAACTGTTTGTCAAGTAGTGCAGGGGCAATTCTTCTTATTCTTCTTCTTTTTTTCTTTTCTTTTCCTTTTTTTTTTTTTTTTTTTTTTGGTTTTTTGAGACAGGGTTTCTCTGTGTTGTTTTGGTGCCTTTCCTGAATCTCCCTCTGTAGACCAGACTGGCCTCAAACTCACAAAGATTCGCCTGTCTCTGCCTCCCGAGTGCTGGGATTAAAGGCATGTGCCACCACCACCCGGTTGGCAATTCTTCTTAATGTGCACCAGATGTTGCATGGGACACAGGCCTCTACTTTTCTTCATTACTCCCCTCTTTACTGTTTTAGGGGTAAGAAACTTAAAAAATATGTTTACCAGTGTAACTAATTCCTTCAACAAGGATATTCAGGAATTTGTGAATTTAGCTTGTATCAGTTAGGGCAATCTATACTTAATCAGTAAAACATAAGGTAAGTTAAGGTTTTTTGGAAAAAAAATTCCACGCATGAACATACTGATTCATCATACTGTATTTTATCATTTTCAGAGCACAGCCAGAGAGAGGGCTAAACATTCAGGCGACTACTTTACTCTCTTAAGGCACCTTCTTAATTATGCTTACAACAGTAACATTAATGTACCCAATGCTGAAGTTCTTCTTAATAATGAAATTGACTGGCTCAAAAGAATTAGAGTAAGTCACAGTTAATGCTATGTTTGTTTACATCATTGTTAAATAATGCTTCATTAATAAATGGTTCATCATTTACAACATTTTGGCGAAGTGAATAAACTCCAAATTTAAAGGGAACCGAAGAATGTACATTGTGTTGTTGGGTTGTGCTTTACAGAATGAATGCATTGCTACTTACAGAAAATGTGTGCTTAAGATTTAGAATACATGGGCTGGAGAGATGGCTCAACAGTTAAGAGCACTGGCTGCTCTTCCAGAGGACATGAGTTCAATTCCTACTAACCGCATAGCAGCTCACAACCATCTATAATGGGATCTTATGCCCTCTTCTGGCATGCAGGCATACCTGCAGACAGAGCACTCATCCATAAAAAACAAGCTGAGCATGGTGGCGTGTGCTTTTAACCCCAGGACTTGGGATGCAGAAGCAAGAACATCTTTATGAATTAAGGGCTACATAGTGAGGCCCTGTCTAGTGGGAAAAAATATTTGGCATACTGAGGTACAGCTGCAGTTTTAGTTTTTCTGCCTTTCAGCAAATTGTCATTTAAATTTAAAATGCTGGCCTGGTGGTGGTGGTGGTGGTGATGATGGTGGTGGTGGTGGTGGTGGTGGTGGTGGTGGTGGTGGTGGTGGTGGTGGTGGCGGCGGCGGCGGCGGCTGCGGCGGCGGCGGCGGCGGCGGCGGCGGCGGCGGCGGCGGCGGCGGCACACGCCTTTAATCCCAGCACTTGGGAGGCAGAAGCAGGTAGATCTCCATGAGTTCGGGGACAGCCTAGTCTCCAGAGTGAGTTCCAGGACAGCAAAAGCTACACAGAGAAACCCTGTCTCGAACAACCAAAAGAAAAAAGAAAATGCTGATGGTCTCTCAGCCCAAAGTAGTCAGATATACTCATTCTGATAAGTCTTTTGAAGACTTGTATAAAAATTTATTTCTGAGATCTAGACTTTCCTGTTGCTATGATACAGTATCCCAACAAGGGAGAAGGAGTTTAAGGGTCAATCACATCAGGAAAGGAGGGGCAGCAGAAGCAGGAAGCTGACCCGTCATATTGAAACTGAAGAACCAGAAAGAGTGAGACCAAAACTCAAAGCCAACAAACACGTCCTTCTAGTAACTAATATATTTCCTCCAGCAGGATTTATGACCTGAAGGTTTCTCAAGTGTCCCAAACAGTACCAACAGCTAGGGACCAAGTGTTCAAACATAGGATCCTGTGAGGAACATTTCACACCCAAACCGCAACAGATGCTAGTCTTCAGATTAGCATTTCTTCTAGAAATCTATAAAGCCTGTGTCTAGAAATTTCAAGATAACTTTAACTTGCTTGACTGGAAATGGAAAGGTTTAGAGTAGTCTCACATTCTTCTTGTTCAGATTCCTCCATTTCATAAGTTAGTCATCTATAATTCTTTTTCTTTTGGCAGGATGATGTTAAAAGGACAGGTGAAACAGGTATTGAAAAGACAATCTTGGAAGGACATCTTGGGGTTACAAAAGAGCTACTGGCTTTTCAGACTCCTGAGAAAAAGTTTCGTATTGGTTGTGAAGAGGGAGGTGCTAATCTCATTAAAGTAAGTTCTGTGTTCTTGATTTTAAACCACACATCCTATCCTTGTAAGTGTTGTCATTGAATCTGATTGATAGTATTAGGTCTTTTTTTTATAAAACCTACCTTTTAAGAATCTTTGTCAAGATTACAATATTTGTTTAGATAATGTAAAACAGTTATGTCTTCCTGTAGCCATGGCATGTTTCTGGGTATTAATATGCATATAAAATGTCAGTATCAAGTGTTACTTAATTTCTCTTTTCTGAAAAATCTGAACTGTTCCTAAGTCTCTGTTTTCTTTGTTTTGTTTTCTAAGACAGGGTTTCTCTATATAGTCTTGACTGTCCTGGAACTTGCTATATAGACCAGGCAGCCTAGAACTCAGAAAGATCTGCCTACATACATCATATATATTAATTCTTTGAGGTTTTTTTAAACAGGGCAATTTAGACAATAAAGTGTCATTTTAGTATAATCTTATTCAAAGTTGTCTTATATTGATAGCCATTTGATTTTTAAAGTAACTGTAAATTAGAGCCAGGTACTAGGACTTCTGAGTTCAAGTTCAGCCAGGACTAGATTCTAACTAAATGTAGAATATAAATTGTTAGGTACTATAGCAATCAGTTCTGTCTTAATACCTAAAAAATAAATAACAAGAAATTGGGTGTGTAGGTAAATAGTTTTAAAAGTGAGATATTTTCACTAGAAACCCCACTATAATTTTTCTGTGGTATAAGGAAGTCTGAAGTTGTAATAAATTTTAAAATGATTTTCTTAAAAGATAAATTTTACCCTTTGCAGAATGTCATTGCTAATATGTATTCTTTCTTTCAACTGTTTAGGAATGAATGGACGATTTCATCCTTCCTGCATCCAATGTTTAACTGCAGTATATGAGAAATGGAGAGCTCCCAGCTGAACAGGCTATTCCTGTCTGTGGTTCACCAGCTACAATTAATGCTGGTTTTGAGTTACTTGTAGCTTTCACTGTTGGCTGTGTGAGGAACCCCAGACAGATAGTAGATTCTTTGACTGAAATGTATTACGTTGGTACAGCAATGACTAGTAAGTACTTGAAAACAAAGTTGTGATGATGAGTCTATTCTAAGTTGTTTGCTCTCTTGTCATAAACATCTTCAAATCATATTTTTGTTAGTTACTAGTCTAAGATTTTTAGCAAATACATATGGGAGTGTAAGTGGTGGTACAAGTGCAAGTATTTGGTAAATTAAACGTCATCTTTCAAATCTGAAATATAACCTATCTCCACTGTAGTCAGTAGCCCCAGTAAATGCAACCAAAATCTAAACTCATGACTCAGAAAACTTTTCAGGTCTTCATAGAGAAATGACTTCACGATTTGTTTTTGTTGTTGTTTTGTTTTGTTTTGTTTTGTTTTGATTTTCAAGACAGGGTTTCTCTGTGTAGCCCTGGCTGTTCTGGAACTCACTTTGTAGACCAGGCTGGCCTCAAACTCACGGAGATCCGCCCACCTCTGCCTCTTGAGTTCTGGGATAAAAGGTGTGTACTATCACCACCCAGCCGATTTCATATTTATTTAAGATTCTCACTATGTAGCCCTGGTTGGCTGCAAACTCATAAGAGATCTGCCTGCTTCTGCCTCCCAAGTGCTGAGGTTTAAAGCATGTTCCTTTACACAGGTGTGTGTGTGTGTGTGTGTGTGTGTGTGTGTGTGTGTGTGTTTGAGATCCTTGGCTCTATATAAATCTTGGAAAAGTTTGTAAAATGATGTTATTACTAGATTGCGTTTCAGAATAGAAAAGTGGATTGTTAAACAGACTTTAAAATTAAACTTTCAGCTGTTCTAGCAAATTTTAAATATAATGAGGTGAATTTTTTTTAGCTTAATGGAGAGGAGTTTTCCTTTTGAGTAATACATTTGCATGTTACAAATTGGGTATGGAAATACACCCCTGTAATCCCAGTATCTGGAAGGGTTTCTGTGAGTTTGAAGCCAACCTGTTTGTATTAGTTACTCAATGAGCAAGGCAACTTACAGGAGGAAGAGTTTATTTGGGCTAACATTTTCAGAGGGATAAAAGTCCATCACCATCTCAGCAGGAAAACATGCCAGCCAGCAGGAACAGTAGAAGGGCCCACATTCTGGAGTACAAGCAGGACACAGAATGAACTGGGAGTGGTGCATCATTTCTGAAGCCTCAGAGCCCACCCCAAGTGACGTATTTCCTCTAATAATGCCACCCCTCCTAAACTTACCCAAACAGTGCCACACACTAGGGACAAAGTTCAAATGCCCAAAGCTATGAGGTACATGTCATTCAAAAGGACGATACTGACCTGCATAGCAAATTCCAGGACAGCCAGGAATGCATCCCAAGGCTCTGTCTCAAAAAATAAAAATGAAAGCAAACAAGTGCTAAAGAGAATATACACTGAAAGAGTGCATTTCTGCCCATCTGTTCCCCTGGCATTTTTGATACCCACCATCATTCGTGTCTGTCTTCTCATCTTCTGTGTGTTTGGGTCCTCTGGAAGAGCAGCCAGTGTGCTTAACCATTAAGCCATCTCTCCAGGCCCCTGATACTCTTCACTTTGTGTTCCACTTGATATAGCTGTCATTATTCCTTGTCCAACTCATAAAGTGTTTTACCTATTCATTTATTGGCTGTACACATTTCACTTCAGCATATTGTCGTTTAACTGTCCCCCTAGAAAATGGCATTTATACTGTTTCCAGCTTTATACTAAGTACAGAAACGTAAGAATTTTTAGTAAGTAAGTAGATCTACTAACCTCACAAAACTTTTATAATCACCATCTGGTTTGCACCTCAAAATAGCACTGTGTGGCTGGGCGGCGATGGCGCATGCCTTTGATCCCAGCACTCGGGAGGCAGAGCCAGGCGGAACTCTGTGAGTTCGAGGTCAGCCTGGTCTACAGAGTGAGATGGGGGGGGGGAGCACTGTATGGATATAAGCAGAGATAATTTTAACTATATTTGCAAGTGTCAGGACAAGGACATAAACCCTCGCTTTTTGGGATTATTGAAACCACAAACATGAGTGAATAAATTTCATTAAAGCTGAGCAAACCACTATGTGTTGTTATATGCATAAACTAAAAGTTAATGGAGTAGAAAGATGGTTCAGTGGTTAAGAACGCTTGCTGCTATTGTAGAGGTCCTTAGTTGGTTCCCAGCATCCACACTGGGTTCTGGGGTTTTACACAGACCTCTGGCATATGTATACACAAACATACACATTAATAAAAATATTTTTTGAAAATAAATAATTGAATAGTACAGATGAAACCAAACTTAAAAAGGAAATGTTAGTGGTATACCATCTTATACGAATATATTAGAGACTGCCATAGAAGCAACACCAGATTAAAAATATGAAGTTTGGTGGAGTCAGAGATGTGGCTCGGTTGGTAAAATGCAGTGGCTTTGATGCCCAGTACTACATAAAGTAGGCATGGTGTTACATACTCTAACCCCATCACTGGGGTGGTAAAAGCAGGAGGATCTTAAGTTCAAGATTATCCTCAGTTACATTGATAGTTCCAGGCCAGCCTAGCTACATGAGACTCTGTCTCAAAAACAAATGAATAGAAATTTTAGATTGGTGGGTCGCTATTTGTGGTTATATGTTACAGCCATGTTGCTGGGGATTTGAACTCAGGTCCTCATGCGAAGCATGAGGCACACGTGGCACACACTTTACTCACTGAACCATCGCCCCAGCCATACGGTCCAGGTCTTTGAACTTGCGACAGCTGCAGGCTTCAGAATGTAAAGGCTTGAAGATTATACTGTCCTAGGTAACTCAAGGGCAGTGCATACAAAGGCTGCAGGGGACCAACTCAGGATGTGGAAACCTTACTCTGGGTCTTTTGCTTAGTAGGTGTGACAGCCTTTAAACAGCTTCCAAAAGGAAAGCAAGCACTTTCTAAGTCGAGTGGGGTGGGGTACGAACCTGTTCTGTTAAGGATGCCCAGCATACCAGTGCAGCTAGGGAGAAGCTTTTCCTCCGACCTGCATTGTAAACGTGTCTTGCATAACTCAGCCTCTCTTGTTCTGGTAAAAAAAAAAAAACATTCCACACAGCTGCCTGTAGGGTAGGGGGTAGGGGTGGGATGAGGGGTGGGGTGGGGTACGACAGCAAATCGAGCAGGTATGTGGTAAGCGAGGAACTCCCATCAAGCAGCAGGGCACCAACCCTTGGGATCCACCTGGGTGCAGTGTGGGCTTGCAATGGATTGCTCCATCCAGATGCTGCATGTGTCAGGGAGAGGGTTTTCTCTGATGTCCAGATCTTACAGGCAGACACCGTGACCCTAGTGGCAATGCTCTTATTTTCTCTTCAGATGGGCAGAGCCGTGCATACCTGTAATATCAGCAGTCGGGAGACAGAAGCAGGAGGATTGCTGCAAGCCTGAGACCAGCATGGGCTGCACAGCAAGACACTGTCTCAAAAAACCCAACAAGTCCAGGGAGATGGCTTAGCCAGTAAAGCACTTGCTGTGTGAGCACAAGGACCAGAGTCCCCTTCTCCAGAGGCACATAAGTGCTGGACAGATGTGGTCGTTGGCCTGTAATCCCAGCGGCAGGAGGCAGACAGAAGAGATCTTGGGGAGAGAAGTGGCTAGCTAGAGCAGCTAGACAGGCGAGCTCTAGGTTCAAGTGAGAGACCCCGCCTTAATATATAAGGTGAAGGGTGGTCGAAGAAAATACCTGATGCCAGTTTTTAACCTCCACATGCACACACACACACACCTACACACACACACACACACCTACACACACACACACACACACACGCACGCACGCACGCACGCACGCACGCACGCGCGCACACGCACACGCACACACCTACACACACACATGCACACGCACACCTACACACACACACGCACACGCACACGCACACGCACGCATGCCCCTACACATATACCCATGCAAAAAATAAAGAAATAAATTGGGCTAAGTATGTATCTCAGCCTGGTTTACAGAGTGTTCCAGGACAGCCAGGGCTACCCAGAGAAACCCTGTCTCAAAACAACAACAAAACAAAAACCGAGGAGTAACTTTTACATACTCACCACATGTGTAGACCCATGAAGAATTTATGTAAGTATTGCTGTGTAGCTCACTGCTACAGATGTATTTCACATGCCAGAGGTCGTGTGTTTAGTAGACATTGCCTCCAAACTTTCATGTGCAGCTTCTGGTATCATTTTTTTCCAACATAATATTTTTATTGATTATTTGGAAATTTCATATTATGCACCCAATTACACTCACTTCCTCGTCCTCCCAGGTCCATCCCCCATCCTTGTAACCTCCCTCCCCACCCAAAAAGAAGGAGAAGAAGGAGCAGCAAACACAAGTCCAATTTGTGTTGCCTATATACTCACTGGAGCATGGTAGCCAGCCCCTTAAAGAAACCTAGTTTCATTTTAATCCCATGTAACACACAGACACACTGAGGCTCAGACACACGAAGCAAGCCCACAAGGTTGCAGAGCTGGGGTTTGGTGAGAGAGCATTCCCCGAACACGCTGGACCAGAATCTCCCTCCTGTCCACTCTCTGCTCTGTGACAGGATGGTAGATGTGGAGAGAGAGGCATCAGATAGCGTAGGAGGGGCTGTCAAGGTGGATTAGCAGGACTGTCACCAAGCCTGGGGACCCGAGTGCAAGACCTGGAACCCACATGGTGGAAGAAGGGAACTGACTCTTGCATCAGACTTCCACAAATGTGCTTTGAAGTCCGTGTGGGGCACACAGACACAAATAAATACATGTTAAAAATTAGCGTATGAGGACCAGGCATGACGGCACTCCTTTGTGAGTTCAAGGCCAGCCTGGTTTATTAGCAAGTTTCAGGCCAGCCAGGATTGTGTAGTGAGACTGTTACAAAGACAACAAAACCAAAACAAATTAACATATGAAAGCAGCTCCTGAAAGAAAAAGACTGAACCCTCTTCCTCCTGGGCTACGTGCCACAATCAGAGCGTGTGTAAGAAAAGCCTGTGATATACAAGCTTGGGAAAAGGCAGGTGCTTTGTAAAGGATCCATGAAGGGTCATGTGACTCATGGCCCAGCGCTTTTGAGTATTTCTTTTCTTGTTTCACTCTCCCACTCTCACTCCCAGGAGTGCCTTCCACCCCACCCCACTCCACCCCACCCCCACTCCTTGCTTTCTTTACCTTTTTTTTTTTTTTTTTGACAAAGTTTCTCTGTGTAGCCCTGGCTATCCTGGAACTTACTCTGTAAACCAGGCTAGCCTCAAATTCAGAGATCCACCTGCCTCTGCCTCCAAAGCACTGGGATTAAAGGTGTGCACCACCATCACCCTGCTTAACTGTCTATTTGTTATTTTACGTACATGGTTATTTTTGTTCATATGTATGTCACATACATGCCTGGTACCTTCAGGGACCAAAAGAGGGCATTGGATGCCCTGGAACTGGAGTTACAGATGGTTGTGAGCCACCATGTAGGTTCTGGGAACTGAACCTGGGTCCTGGAGAGGAGCAACCAGTGCTCTTAACCACTGAGTCATCTTCAGATCCTACACTAGATATTCTAGGAGTCTGTCAACTATCTTGAGGGCACCCCTGTACTCACATGGTAGATCTTATTTATCAAGGAGGCAGGCCATTGCATACTCTGTAGAGGAGGATGGTGGCCCCACCCCCCACCACAGCCACTCCATTTTCAAATGGAGCACTGCATTTGCACATCTGTCCATGTCTCCCTCAGGCATCCCACCCACGGATGGCTTAGCTTTTCATGCCTTATCATCCATAGCAAGGACAGTGGTCCTCCCAGATAAACCTTTAGTTCTGTCAGGTCCCTGTTCAGGCATTCCGCACAGACCAAAGAGACAATTCTACTGAAGTCTAGTTTGCTGGAACAATGAACTTAATTGAGACCATTTACAGGTGCATGAACAAGTTGGCAGGCACCTATACCACCTAAGAAGAGTCTCTCCCCAAACAATTGTTATCATTGTAAGTATCCTCAAAGACGGGGGTGCCTTGTTAGTCATCCCCTTCCTACCCTCATCCCCCGCCCCACCCCCACTTGCTGAGGCCCCCACAGCCTCTGTGAGAGCGTGTTAGCCAGCCCAAGCTGGGAAGGTCTTGGGTGACGATTGACCACTGCTCTGATTTCAAGAGAACAACTACCATATCATACTCAGAGGACAGAGTTCTGCTCAAAGGCTGCCTCAAGAGTGTACACCACAAGCAGAGTGGTGGCGCGTGCCTACCATTCCAGCACTGAGGAGACAGAGGCAGGAGGATTGCCACAAGTTTGAGGCCAGCCAGGGCTGTGGAGTGAGAGCCTGGCATTAAGTAAGAGCTGAGGCATGCAGCTTGGCATGCAGGAAGACCAAGCTTCCATCCCCAGCAGCGCATAAACCCGGCAGGAGGCTTAGTGAGTGGCACAGCTGTGATCCAGCACACAGGAGCTAGGGGCAGAGGATCGGGAGTTCAAGGCTTCTTCAGCTACATAGAAAGTTTGAGTCTGAGGCTAACCTGGAATACATGAGAACCATCTATGAGAGAGAGAGAGAGAGAGAGAGAGAGAGAGAGAGAGAGAGAGAGAAAGAGAGAGAAAGAGAGAGAGCGCCACACTCACCAGTTCTACCAGGGACCAATCAGCTCAGCTCTGGGGATAAAATGCCCATTTATTGGGAGAGCAGAAAGCCAGAAAGCAGGGCTCTGGCCAAAACCACTTTGTCTTCAACAGCAACTTTTAATCCCTTTGTCTGGCGAGTGAAATCAGTTCCCAGAACACCGAGGTTATTAATAACTTTGGGACCTTTTCCCAGTCTCAAATTCTCAATTGGCAGAAGTCTCTGGTTATCCACTCCTGGATGCTCCTGTTATTTAGAGTCAGGAAGTGACTCTCTCCTCAAGAACCTGTACTGCTTTTTATCCTGCTTGGAGCTGTGCAGTGACCCTGCCCCCTGCATACCTCACCCCACAAGGAGGCTCTGCCTGACCTTGAGGTTCCTTGCATAAAGTAAGTGTGCGGCTGCATCTTTGTTTCTACAGTCTCCTGGGAAGTCCAGTGTGCACCTCCCTTCTTAAATGGCTCCTCACTGCCAAGTGCAGTTCAGAGTGTTGACCGGGAACCAGGGAGCTGGCCCGATTTAGACTGAGGTCACTTTGAGCTGGCTCCTCCCTTCATGCTGGGCGCAGGCTTCCTGGCTTCCTGGTCATCTGCTGGGCAGGTCCTACACAGGGCCAAGGTCTTAATCTGGGGACCTTTTAGTGGACACTTCTTCCAGAGAAACTGGCCTGGGAGCAGCATAAGTGCCTGTCTTTCAGAGGGCACCTTCTGCTCTCCATCTCTTCTGTCATTCTTCCCGAGGGCCCAGCCATGCCCAGGCTCTCCCAGAATCTCACTGCAGCCTCTCTGGTCCTCATCTGCTTTCTCAGCTTCTGCAGACTCACCTCTGCTTACAGCCAAATGGCAGGAGATTGTCCCAGCACCCTAACACTGCTGGGCACAGTGGGGCACACAGGCCTCCTGTCACTTCTAGCCAAAGCTGTTAGCTGGGCTGAGAAGTAAATATAAGAACATGCTGTGGGAGGCCGAGTGGTATGGCTGGAAAGGAAAGGGACTTGCATTAAGGGTAGCATCACTGCGGCCTGGGGAATGACTCAGTAAAGAGCTTTCTGCATGAGCTTGAGGACCTGAGTTCAGATCCACAGCACCCATGTAAAAGCCGAGCACAGCTCCTCGCTTCCCCACGCTGGGGAGGCACACATAGAAACATCTCAGGCCTTGCTGGCCGGATACTCTAGGCAAGTCACTGGGCACCAGTTTCAGTGAGAGACCCTGTCTCAAAAAAAAATGAGGGCTCCAGCGCCTTGAGATCTTTGGCAGCAGTTAACTCTGCAGCTCATACACGATTGAGCCTGTATGATAATGAGTATTCAGAGACGGGTAATACCTGGTGGGCGCTCACCAACCTAAGACAGAGAGCCTGTGTGGCCTGGGCAGGCATCTCCATGACCGGTAAGGTGACCTGCTGATGTCCCACACAGCCTAGGTCAGAAGCTCTTTTTTTAGTAAAAGGAGGGTCTGTAGGGTCCTGGCCCCCGTTTTGGGTAACTGTTGCCTTGCTTTCGGCCCTTGACCTTGATATCCTCCCTATGCTAATTTCCTGCCGGGTTCCACCCTCCTGAATGCTTAAGGGAAGTTCCTTGTCTGTGTATACTGCATATTGAGCATTAACAGCTTAGATACAAGATTGTAAAACATCGGTAGTAAACTTCTGCCCTCTGGGGTTCTCCCATTGTGCTGTAAGCCTGTATTTAAGACCTCCTCCCTCCTTCAATAAACAGCATTCAGCATTAAAAAAAAAAATGAGGGCTCAACTAATAAAACACTTGCCCCACTTGCCTGGTGATGTGAGTTCAATTCTTGGAGCCCATTCAAAACTGGAAGAAGAGAAGCAATTTCTCAAAGTTGTCCTATGATCTCCATGAACATGTGGTAGCCCTTGTGTGTCTCACACACACACACACACACACACACGCTAGCAATAAATTGAAGATGCTGGAAAGATGGCTGCACGTTGGCTGCTTTTCTGGAGGACCCAGGTTCTATTTCTAGCACCACATGTCAGCTCACGACCGTGTTACTCCAGTTCCAGCGGATGCCTGCTTCTGCAGGCACTGTATGTGCACAATGCTCAGACACACATGTAGGCACACTCAAACACATACAATAAAAATAAAGTCTAAAAAAAATAATAAATGTAAGCCAATAAGGTACAGAGTATTGAGGAAGATATCTGACATCTACTCTCTGGTCCCTAATTTATACACATACACACACACACACACACACACACACACACACACACACACAGGAACATGAATATACATATTATACATACCACACGCTCATGCTTTCATGCATGCAAACAAACAGACAAAAAAGTGTGGTACTGTGGCTCTCCAGCACCAACCTCATCTTTCTCATGAGACCTCTGCTTCCTGGCTACCAGACCGCATCAAAGCTTCATCCATCCCTCACTCTGAGCTCATGCCACTTTTTCTGTACATCTTTCACTATGGTAAACTGTACCTGAGTTTACCATATCAACCTTTTTTTTTTTGACAAGGACTCAATAATCAATTCCTAGCTCAAGCTACCCATGTACTCCTGACTCCTCTAGCTCCACCTCCCAGGTACTGGCATTACAGGTGTGTATGTACTACTGTCTTAGTTACTGTGTTATTGCTGTAAACTATGACCAAGGCAGCTTATAAAAGAAAGCATTTCATTTGGGGTTTGTGTACAGTTTCAGGGGGTTAGTCCATGACCACAATGGGCTGGTGGTCCTGGGTGCTATAAGAAAGCAGACTGAGCAAGCCACGAACAGCAAGCCAGTAAGCAGCACTCCCCCATGGCCTCTGCATCAGCTCCTGCCTCCAGGTTCCTGCCCTGTTTGAGTTCCTGTCCTGACTTCTCTCAACGGACTGTGATATGTAAGCCAAATAAATTCTTTCCTCCCCATGTTGCTTTGGTGATGGTGATTCATTACAGCACTAGACACCCTAAGACAACCACTAAGCCATCTCTGCAGTCTGTGCTCTATTATTTATTTATCTTGAATTTATCTTAGATTTACTTAATTTTATGTGCTTGAGTATTTTACCTGCATACACGTACACGCACTATGTACATGCCTGGTGACCACAAAGGTCCAAAGAGGGCATCAGATCTCTGAAGCTGAAGTTACAGATGGTTGTAAGCTCCCAAGTAGTTGGAGGGTGGGCTTGTACTTCTGATTTTTCAGCCTCGACCTCTCAAATGCTGTGATTAATGGTATGAGCCACCACACCTGGTTTATGGGGTACTGGGAACTGGACCCTGTTTTTGTGCATGTTATGCAAGCACTCTACCCACTGAGCTACAGCCTCATTTAACTCACCAATGCACATGATTGGCCAGCACCAGTTGGAGTTGTGGACTCAGAAAGTGTGCTAACAGGAGAAAATGTTCCCATCGAAAATGAAAACAATACCAGTCAGACAACACAGCATGTCCTCTCTCTAGCCTTCCACCTATTCTCAAAAAGAGAATTGGCAGTGGGGCCAGATGCCTGCATTGCTGATGAGAGTGGATGCTGGCTGACACTTTGTAGAAGTGTGTTTTCAGTAAATGTCAAGAATGCATTTGGGGGCTGGATAGATGGCTGAGTGGTTAAGAGCACTGGCTGCTCTTCCAGAGGACCTGGGTTCAATTCCCAGAACTCATATGGCAGCTCAAGACTGTAACTCCAGTTCCAAGGCTTCTGACACCCACACACAGACATACATGAAGGCAAACCACCAATGTACATAAAATTAAAGAAAAAAGAAGAATGCATTTGTACCTTCTGAGCCCATACTTTAACTCTGGAATTGCAACCCAAGGCAAGAATTCCAAATAGAAGAGATACTTTCTTTACCAAAATACTTCGGTTCAGGGTTTTTTTTATTTTATTATTTATTTTTTGAGACAGGGGCTATGGCCTAGAACTTGTCATGTAGAGCAGATGGGCAGGTCTCTTTAAGTAGAGAAACAGAGACTAAGGCAACATTGCAAAGAAAACAGGAAAATTTGGAGATCTGCCTGCCTCTGCTTCCTGGTGCTGGGATGACAGGCATTTGTCACCATGCCTGGCTCTGATTTTTTTTTTCCTGTAATTGGGTGTCTGAGTGGGATGTGTGTGCCACTTAGAACGTATGGAGGTCAGAGGACAGCTTTTGGGAGTGTCCTTCTTGTTGAGGCAGGGCCTCTCTTGGGGCTTCTGCTGTGCTGTGTGCTCTGGACTAGCTGGTCCATGAGACTGGCCGTTTTCTGTTTGCCACCACCCATCTCCCCTTAGCAGTCCCTGGACATCTGGCTCTTGTGGGTTCTGTGGGTTGAGCTCAGGTCATCAGTCTTGGGCAGCAAGTACTTTTACTGGGTGAGCCATCTTGCTGGACCTATTTTTATTTATTTACTTAGAGATAGGATCTCACTCTTAGTAATAATCCAAACACCTAATTAGAGGAGAATAATGATTTGCGGAAAGTTTGTTATGATACATGGTTGAGTAACTGTTGGTGAAATCAGGGTAAACTGCTTAACCCGGTCTTCATTACCGGGCTTGATGAGGGCTGCAAACCCAGACACACCGCAGTTTTAGAGGAGGAAGTCGCCGGTCTGGGTGGTTGAGCATTCACCAGTCTGACAGGAATAACTTTTAACAAAGAAGAGGCTTTGACTGAGCCACCAGCTTCACAACCTGCGGATGAAATTCTAAACAGTCTTACTAAATAAGAAACACAGAGCCAAATGCAGAGTTAAAAGCCCAAGAGATCAGAGCACTAGCGAATAGCCTTTAGCTTACCAGCCGCTGCGGTCCTTCCCCTGAGAAAGAGACCTACTTCCTGTGTGTCTGTATTTTTATTGACTTTCTGTTCTGCCTTCTCATTGGTTCTAAACCCAACCACATGACTTCTTCGTCACTGCCTGTCTATACAGACCTCCAGGTCTCTATGGTTGGTACTTGGATTAAAGGCGTGTGTCACCAAGCTGGCTGTGTCCTTGAACACACAGACTCTGCCTGCCCTGTGATTGGATTAAGGGCATGTGCTACCACTGCCAGACTTCTGCTAAATGGCTTGCTATTAGCTCTGACCCCCAGGCAACTTTATTTATTAACGTACACATAAAATCACATTTCAGCACAAATAAAATATCACCATAACAACCAGAATTCAGGATACCCCAAATGTAGCACCCAGCCACCTCAGTCAGGTTTATAAAGGCAAACAACACAAAGTTACAGTTTCATCTTCTTCCCATGCAAGCAGAAGGTCATCTCCCAGAAAACAAGCTTTTGTTTACAAAGGCAGAAACAGCAGTTGACCTTTTAACCTCTTGCTGTGCATAAGCAACAGTTTTGTTAAAATTGTACAAGACTGGGCAATTACAAAAATCAACCTTTAACAGCCCTGTACATTTGGAAGTCCAGTTTTGCTTTATAGTTCTCTTATGCACAGAAAATTTAAACTTTTAAACATAAAATTAGTCATCAACATAGCATTAGCCATCACAGGACAGAGTGCCAGTTTAATGCCAGCCATCCCTGCATGATGGGGCGATGGGGCAGAGGAAGTTTTACACACATATACATATACATGATACATATCATATCATATATATATATATATATGTATATATATATATAGTGTGTGTGTGTGTGTGTGTGTGTGTGTGTAGTAGTAGTAGTAGTAGTAGTATACAAATTGTCTATTATACCAGTGTTAGGGTCCAAGAGAAGCCCCCAAGAAAGACCAACAGTCATGTTTGCATTAGCAAGAGCATTTATTGTTTCCAACAGGTTGGGGTGGCAAATATGGACCCCGGAGGGAGGTCGCAAGCTCCTTTTAAGCAGAGTTAGGGGGATTCCAGGGAGGAGGGATTAATCTGGAGTTGATTGGTGGAGGAAAGATTAGTCTGGGGGCTGATTGGTGGGAGGCTCGAGTGGTTAGGGACCTTCCAGCTACAGGGTGGGAAAAGCTATCTTTAGCTAGCAGAAGGCTGGGGGGGGGGGTGCCTGCTGAGCCAGCAGAAGGCTGGGGGCGCCTGCTGATTGACTGCCCCTGAGTTGTGGTCTTCCTGAGAACTGCTTGCTCAGCTCCAGCCAGTTCCAGTAAATTGAAACTAAGGCCTGGTCCCTGGCAGAGCTGTTAGAACCTGCCATGGCTCTGGTCTGGTTCCCCAGCACTCTCAACCAGACTACGTTAATAACTGGAAAATCAAGAACAAGCCAGTTATCCCTGGTTAGTCAGTAATATTGTTGGTTTGGTATGGAGATCTTGCTTAGAAATGGGGGGAGGGGCCAGGTATGGTGACACAGATCTGTCATCCTAGCACTGAGGAAGCTGAGTCAGGAGGTGTAATGGGGTAGCTGTTCCAGCTTTGCCCTGGAAGTACCACCCCCACTGAGGCTTCTGGTAACTGTCACACCTATGAGGCAGGGCCGAGACAGGACCCCTTAAGACCCGAGATCTGGATGTGCTGGCTCTCCTGGTTCCTGGATCCTGGACGCTGGAGGTAGACCGAGTAGAGTTCTCCAGAGAACACCGCTGGACTGCGCTTCACCTTTCCCAGACCCTGTAACCTATCCCTTCACTTGTGAGTTACCCGACAAAATAAACCTCCCTTTTTAACTATGTGGAGTGGCCTTTATACTTGCACAAATAAGGAGGATTTGCCAAGTTCCAAGCCAGCCAGGGCTACATACTGAGACTCTGTCTCAAACAGTCTCACACACACACACACACACACACACACACACACACAAATAAGTAATAAATTGAGAAAATAAAATGAAAGAAATATAATTGGGTTCCACAATGATAGAGCCCTTGCCTTGTTCACTGTTCAGCTCTTGTGTCATCTCCAGCACTGAAAAGAAAAGAGACAGAGAGGCAGTGTTTTCATCCCAGCCTTACCTGCCAGCCCCTTGTCGGCCTCCCATGCTGCACTACCTGTGAGAGCTGAATTATGGCTCATCAGGTAAAGCATTTGGCTCAAGGCTGCTAGCCTGAGTTCCAGCCCCAGAGCCTACCTCCAATAGGGAGAAGAAATGAAGGAAAGAAGCTCCCCAAGTCTTTCTTTCTCTGACTCCACCCCACCCTCAGTAAAGTGCTTTCGTAAAGAAATAGCATTCCTACCTAGGAAGAGGAGGAGACTGAGCATTAAAAGAGATTGGGGTCCAGAAAGCTTGTCCTGGGGAGTATGAGCATTACTCATTCTCATGGGTAAGAGTGTTGTGTAGCGGTTTCCTCTGAGACTGAAACATCCTATCCTGCAGGAAAGCTGCTTTAAGCAGGAAGATAAACAACTCAAAATAGCTTCAGGAAGTCCCTGAAACCCACCAGATTCACTAAGCCTCTCCCTGGGAAGCTGAGAGGCAAAGCAGACTGAGAGGAGAAAAGCTGGACTCTCAGTCCAGCTGCCTGGAAGAAGCAGAAACCAGCCTAGCTTCCTGGAAGAGACTTAGACCACAGTCTCTTGGAAAGGACAACCTCTACTCTGTTGAGCTGCCTGCAGGCTGGGCAGTGGACTCCAGATTCCCAGCTTTGTGAGCTGTCACCCATGCTGGGGTGGGCCTCGGTGATGCAGCTGTCTGTGAGTCATTTCTCTCTTGTAAGTGACCCCTCACCCATACTCCTGTAAGTCACCCCAATAAAACTCATCGGTTCACCAAGGTAGACTTTGGTGGTAACTGTACTTTGGTCTGTCATGGGTTCCCTGTCTGGGATGAGTGGATATGTGTTCCGACTCCCCAGGAAAAGTTTTGTCACACAGCACAGAGGGATCTGAAGTTTTGAATTCCAGGCCTACCTCAGTTCACACAGTGCCCAAGCTGCCTGTGTACTAGTCCTCTTCCTCACTGTAGCCAGCTTTCTTTTCCCTCTCTCTCCATCCCTCCCTCATTCTCTCTCTCTAAAGATTTATTTATTTTTATTTTATGTGTATGACTGATTTTGCTCTCATGTATGTATGTGTACCATGTGCATACCTGGTGCTCCCTGGAACTGAAGTTACAAATAGTTGTGAGCTGTCAAGTGGGTGTTGGTAGCCAAACCCAGGTCCTCTGGAAGAGCGTACATGTTCTTAAGCAGTGAGCCATCTCTCCATCCCTCCCTGAAAAAAATTATGAATTTATGTGTGTGTATCTGAGTGTGGGTTTTTGAATGTGAGTACAGTGCCCTCAGAGGCCAGAAGAAAGCATTAGATCCCCTGGAGCTAGAGTCACAGGAGGTGACTCCACCTAATGTGGGTGTCGGGAACCAAACTCAGGTCTTCTGCAAGAACAGCAAGTGCTCTTAACAGCTGAGCCATCTCTCCAGCCTCAAATTTATTTTATTTTTAAGTGTATGTACATGTATCTATTTGTTTGTTTGTTTGTTTTTGAGAGAGGGTTTCTCTGTGAAACAGTCCTGGCTGTCCTGGAATTCACTTTGTAGACCAGGTTGGCCTCAAACTCAGAGATCCACCAGCCTCTGCCTCCCGAGTGCTGCTGGGATTAAAGGTGTGCGCCACCACTGCCCCCTGTACGTGTGTGTCTGTATGTGGCTATGTGCGCCACCACCGCCCCCTGTACATGTGTATCTGTATGTGGCTATGTGTGCCACCACTGCCCCCTGTACGTGTGTATCTGTATGTGGGTGTGTGCGCCACCACCTCCCCTGTACGTGTGTATCTGTATGTGGGTATGTGCGCCACCACCTCCCCCGTACATGTGTATCTGTATGTGGCTATGTGCGCCACCACCGCCCCCTGTACGTGTGTATCTGTATGTGGCTATGTGTGCCACCATCACCCCTGTACGTGTGTATCTGTATGTGGCTATGTGCACCACCACCTCCCCCTGTACGTGTGTATCTGTATGTGGGTATGTGTGCCACCACCGCCCCCTGTACGTGTGTATCTGTATGTGGGTATGCACGTGTGAATGTGGGTGCCTGAGGAGGCTAGAAGTGTTAGGTCCCTCTGCCTGGAACAGTCAGTTATGAGACACCTGAAGATGGTTCTTGGAATTGAACTCCGATGCTCTGAAAGAGCAATACTTTCTCTTAACAGCTGAGCCTTCAGCCATCTGTCTAGCCCCGTTCTTTTTGTTTTGTTTTTGAAACAGTTTCTTTGTGTACTCCTGGCTTCCTGAAACTTACTCTATAGACCAGGCTTAAAAGTGTTGCAGCTTACCCGGGTGTTGGTGGCCCACGCCTTTAACCCCAACACTGGGGAGGCAGAGGCAGGTGGATCTCTGTGAGTTCGAGGCCAGCCTCGTCTCCAAAGTGAGTCCCAGGAAAAGGCACAAAGCTACACAGAGGAACCCTGTCTGTTCGAGGCCAGCCTCGTCTCCAAAGCGAGTTCCAGGAAAAGGAACAAAGCTACACAGAGGAACCCTGTCTGTTCGAGGCCAGCCTCGTCTCCAAAGCGAGTTCCAGGAAAAGGAACAAAGCTACACAGAGGAGCCCTGTCTCAAAAAACCAAAAAAAAAAAAAGTGTTGCAGCTCTTCGGGGGTGGGGGTGGGGTCTCCCCAGTGGGAATGTTATGTTGCAGCTCTGAAGGGAAAGGTATCCTGGCAGCCTGCAGCCAAGGAATACCACCAAGTCACACCAAACAGCAAACCTCATACAAGAGATTTATTGGGAAAGACACAAGAGCACAAGAGGGTGGCTGCCTCTGCTCAGGTGAGAAGCAGTGGGGAACTGAATGGGAGACCCGCTTTAGGGTTTCTTGGGGGAGGGGGGCTTTTCCAGGGTGAAGATTGGTGGAATTTCAAGTCCTGAGCTTGGGTCAAACTCAGGAATTGGTGGGATTTTGAGCTCAGGGATTGGTGGATTTTCAAAACCCGGAAGTTAGCTAGGACTTTTTACCCTACAAGGCTGGCCTTGAATTCAAAGATCCACTTTTCTCTGCCTCCCAAGTGCTGGGATTAAAGGAGTGTGCCATCACACCTGGCTTTCTTTTTTTTTTTTTTTCTTAAAGCTGAGTCTCATTTGGCCCAAGCTGGCCTTAAACTCAATGTGTAGCCAAGGATGCCCTGAACTTCTGATCTTCCTGCCTCTTCCACACCTGGGATTACAAGTGTGCACTATGAAGGCCTTTAAAAAAATTTATTGCGTTTATTAACTGATTGTGTATGTGCAGAGGTCAGCCTGCTGGGATTCTCTTCTTTCATCATCAGTCCTGGTGGCAAGCTCATCTGCCGGCTGAGGCAGCTCACTGATAGGGGTGGACCCCAGGGCTTCATGAAAATGTGAGGCAAACACTCTGTCCACTGAGTCACATCCCCAGCTCTCTATTGTGTGGGAATGACTGCAACCTCCTTCTAGCTCCAGGAACCTCAGTGAGCTCTTTACCCAGCACTCCAGGAGTGAATGTGTTAAGTGAACAAGTGAAAATGACTGGTTCTTCAGGCTCCACCACGGTCTATAGCTTGCTTTTCCTGTCTGCCTCCCAGGATCAGCTAGACACCAACCCTTTCTGAGGCCTTGGAGAGAGCAGTGTGGCTTTACTTATTCATTTGTACACCCATTCATTCAACTTGTGTTTGCAGAGCACCTGTGGGAACTATTCTGGGCATCTGGGAGTTAGTGGTCAGCACAGCAGTCAAACTTCTGCCTTTGTGAGATTTCGTTGTAGACGAAATTCTAAACAGTCTTATTAAATAAGAAACACAGAGCCGAATACAGTTAAAAGCCCGAGAGATCCCAGCACTACCAGAGAGCCAAGACCACCTTTAGCTTACCACTCGCTGCCGTCCTTCCCCTGAGAGAGAGACCTTCTTCCTGTGTGACTTGTCTTTTATTGCTTTCCTGTTCTGCCTTCTCATTGGCTCTAAGCCCAGCCACATGACTTCCTCGTCACTGCCTGTCTATCCAGACTTCCTGGTCTCTATGGTTGGTAGTGGGATTAAAGACTCAAGGGTCATCTACCGCTTGGCTGTGTCCTTGACCACACAGAGACTCTGCCTGCCATGTGATCGGATTAAGGGCGTGGGCTACTACCACCTGACTTCTATTCCTGGCTCGCTAACGACCTCTGATCTCCAGGCAAACTTTATTTATTAACATACAAATAAAATCACATTTCAGCACAATTAAAGTATCACCACATTTCATCATGTGCTAGAGATAGATGCCACAAAATAAATGAGGAACTGTGCCGGGACTTGGATAGGGCCAGAACAAACTTTGGGAAAAATAGATGTGGGGTACTGTATTAAGTAGGATGATTGGGAAAGGCTTTTGTGAGCTGGGCAAAGGCCTGTAGGAAGGACAGAGCAGGCCATGGTGCAAACCGGTAGAAGCGCATGCCAGAGCAGAGGCATGCAGTACCAGTCAGTTTTGATTTCAGATGAATGTTAAATACTTTCTCAGGTACCGGGGAGAAGACTCAAGTGCAAGCATGTGGACTTGACTTGGTCCCCCAGATCCCATGGAAAAGGCCAGGGATACCTGGAGTCCCAACGTTCGTATGTCTTCCACAGTAAGGTGGTTGGGGCTGGCTGATTACTCAGGTAAAGGCACTTGCTGCCAAGCCTGGAGCCCAAGGACCTGCATTCCATCCCCAGGATCCAGAGATGGTGGTGGGAAAGAGTCACCTCTCCCAGGTTGTCCTCTGACCCCCCACTTGCACATGAACCCCGTTAATGTAAGTCTCAAACATTACCTAAGGTGCTTATACTAAAAATCATCCGAAATTCAAAGAAAAAAATTTTGGGGACACAGGGTATTACTGTTTTTACCCTGGCTGCCCTGGAACTACCTCTGTAGACCAGGCTGGCCTCAACATCACAGAAATCCACCTGTATCTGCCTTCCGGATGCTGGGATTAAAGGCATGCGCCACCATCACCCGGCTTGAAATTCAAATCTTGATTTGAATGTTTTGTGGGTTTTTTTTTTAATTTTTTTAATAGTTTCTTAGAATGAGAATATCTGACTACTGTCATTTGAGAAACATCCAACAAAAAGTTCAGATAAACAATAAGGAAGCTGGATGCAGTGGTTCCTGCCTGGGACTCCAGTACTTGGCAGGGCAAGGAAGGCAAGTCACAGAGCTTGGGCTGCACAGTGAGTTCTGTGAGATCCTGTCTCAGAAGTAAAACGGCAACACGGACTGGAGACGAAGCTCAGTTGACAGAGTGCTTGCCTAGCGTGCATGATGCTGAGCTGAGTCCCATCCCAGCACTGTAGGAAAGTCCAGCTGCTGGTGTCCAGCTGTGGTCCCAGCACTCAGGAGGTGGAGGAAGTCCAACATACATACCAAGCTTGAGGACGGCATGTATAGCCCCTGTCTCAAAAAAAAAAAAAAAAAAAAAAAAAAAGCAAATAGAAAAGTTTTTGTTGTTTGTTTTATTATTTATTTGAGACGGTGTCTCATATAGCCCTGGCAGGCCTCAAGCTCACTAGGTAGCTGAGGCTGGCCTTGACCTCCTGGTTCTCCTAGGGCTACCTTCCTGTGCAGTGGGCTACAGGCATAGGCCACGGCACTGGGGCTGAGAGGCATTCTTTAAGGAATAACACACATGGAGAAGCCAACCTAAAAACAACTGCGAGCCTACACCCTCTGAGGTAATCGTGACTAAACCCAAGCTGCCTCTCCTTTTTTGCAAGCAGGCACCTCTGTGCTGTTTTCCCAGGGCAGTCCCAACAGTGACAAACAGGGTGTCTTCAATCCACAGGGATCTGTTCTCTCACGGTGCCAGTTACAGGATGAAGACGAAGGCGTCACCTGGGCCCCACCCTCTCTGAAGACTCTAGGCAAGAACCCCACTGTTTCTGTAGCTCCAGTGGCCACAGGCATTCCCTGGCTCCTGGCAGCACAATGCCAGTCTTTGACCCCATTGCTGCATCATGTTGTCTGGGTCCAAATTAAACTGTGTGAGTCATTGGATGACAGCATGCAGGAGTCCAGGATGACTTCAACCCAACGGATACCAAGTCCCATTCCTAAATAAGGTCACATTCCCGGATCCTGGGGATTAGGACTTTGATATATTTTTCTTGGGAACACAATTCAATCTGCAGCACTCAGTGCCAAGGACACCAAGCCATCTTTGTTTCGGGAATGTAACGACTTCTTTTGGTGGGGGAAGACTTGGGGAGGTGCTTCGGTGGGTAAGAGCATGTCCTGTGCAAGCCGGAGGACCTGAGTGTGAATTTGCAGCACTCAAGTACCAGATGTGGCCATTCAAGCCTGTACCATCAGTGTTGGGAGAAGGGGGGAGGCGTATGGCTGGGACTTGCTGGCTACTACTCTAGAAGAAAAGGGAACTCCATGTTCAGTGAGCAAGCCTGTTTCAAGAAAGGAAGTAGATCTGGGTGTGCACACTTTTAATCCCTGCACCTGGAGGGGTGGGTTGGCAGAGGCAGGTGGATCTCTGAGTTCAAGTCCAGCCTGGTCTACGTAGATACTGGACAGCCAGGGCTCCATAGTGAGACACTATCTGAAACCTCTTCCTCAAAACAAAACAAAACAACAACAACAAAACCAAAAAAGGTAAAGAAAGTGGAAAGTTCAATGGTAGAGCATGTGCTTAAAGTTCCATCTTGGGCACCAAAACAGACACCATAATTGAAATTATATGATGCTGGCTTAAAGCTAGACAGACAGAGGATACTTAAAGCTCTAGTCTTGCCTCCAAGTATATATATACACACAGATCTCTCTCTCTCTCTCTCTCTCTCTCTCTCTCTCTCTCTCTCTCTCTCTCTTTCTCACACACACACACACACACACACACACACAAACACACACACACACACCTTGGATGAAGACACAGTACACTTCCAGCATTCCAGAAATCTACATCCTATCCCATCCCAGTCATTACTGCAGTGTTTGGGAATCCTCCAAGGGACCTTGACTTCTATCATCAATTGTAATTCATGGGTTCCCACTACGTCCCTCAGTTACAGTAACTGAGTAGAACTCACAGAGCAGCTAAAAACTGCCATCCTCAAGGCTGTGGTTTATCACTTGGTAGATGCAGATCCAGCTAGACACTGGAAGAGAAATGTGAGGCTCAGTCCAGGAGCCTTCGGGCCGACTGCTATGGCTTCCAGTTGTCTGCACTTCAACTTCTCCAAGTGACGATATATGATGGCACACGCCATGTATTGCCAACCAGGGCAACTTACCTGAACCGTGTCGAGGACTTCTCTAGGCCTTGGTGTTGTAGACATGCCTGTTACATACGGGGCTGACCCGAGGATCTGGTCTCACCGGAGAAAAGCAGGAACTGTGACCTGCTTCTTTCCTGGTTGTACTGGCAGTCTGGTTAAAAATGAACTGAGCACTGATGTATGAGTTTATTTGATTTTTCTCAATTCTATCCCTGTCTGTCTGTCTATCCTTAAGCCAGCATCATATTATTTCAATTATGGTAACTCTGTAGTAAGGGGTTTTGTCTGTTTGGGAACCTTAAGCACATGCTCTGCCAGTGAACTGGAGGGAGCTTGGTTTAGTTTTGAAATTAGCAACCGTGAATCTCCTAACTCTGTTCTTTACTTCTAGGAATGTTTGGGGTTTCTTGGTGCTTTGCATTCTCATATTAATTTTTGAAACAGTTTTCTAATTTCATCAAAGAAGCTGGCCGGGATTTTGATGAGGATTGCTTTGACTTTGTAGATAAACCCAGAGATCTTGACACATGGTATCTTTTCATTAAGTTTTGCATTGCCCTCCTTCACCAGTGTTTACCTTGTATACTTCTTTTTTGTTTGTTTGTTTGTTTGTTTTTTGGTTCTCTGTGTAGCTCTGGCTGTCCTGGAACTCACTATGTAGACCAGGCTGGCCTCAAACTCACAGAGATCCATCTGCCTCTGTCTCCCAAGTACTGGGATCAAAGGTGTGCACCACCACCCGGCCCTCATGTACTTCTTTTATTAAACATGATCTTAAGTGTTAGTTGCTTTGATCCTATTACAAGCGAAATGTAGGGGCCGAGGAATTGGCTCAGTGGATAAAGTGCTTTCTTGAACAAACATGAGGACCTGAGTTGAATCCCCAGCACCCACAGCAGCATGTGTCTATAACCCCAGAACTGGGGGAGGGGAGCAGAGACAGATCTTGGGGCCTCATTGGCTAGTCTAGTCCAAAGGACAAGCTCCAAGTTCACTGAGAGACCCTGTCTCAAAAAATAAGATGGAGGCCAAGGAAGATACTTAATGTTGATTTCTGGCCTCCACACATGTGCACACACATCATATGCATACACACATGTATACACAACACACACAGTACAATAGATGTTCTAATCTGTATAGTTTCCTAAGAAGAGGACATTGCAAAGATTCCAGGTGGTTTTGTGGATAGGAGTTCAAAGAGTGAGTTGTCAAATTAAGTCCTAAGACTATCAGGACAAAGCCTGAACGACCAGTTTTGGTCATTCAGACCAGAAATGGCTAGTTTTCAGTTTGTCACTAGCCAGGAGTAAGGACCATGTGCATCTCTGAGCTGCTCTGGCCTTTAGCCTCCTCATAGTGAAATCAGTGTGGGAAACTGTCTCTGTTAGGGCTTCTATCGCTGTGATGAAACACCATGATCAAAAGCAACTCAGGGAGGAAAGGGTTTGTTTCATCTTATGTTCTAGGTAACAGTTCATCACTGAGTGAGGTCAGGGCAGGAACTGATACAGAGGTCACGGAGGAGTGCTGCTCACTGGCTTGCTCTTGTGACTTACCTGGGCCTGTACCCAGGACCACCAACCCAGGGATGATACCTCCTACAGTGAGCTGGTTCCTCCTACATCAATCAGGAAAACACACCACAGGTTTGCCCATAGGCCAATCTGGAGTGGGGGGCATTTTTCACAGTTGAGGTTCCCTTTTCTAAAATGACTCTAACTGTGTCAAGCTGACAAAACCAGCCAGTATGGGGACTAAATGCCATGTATTAGTTTTCTCCACATAGCTGATTTTATGACAGAATTTGAGATTCTGCCAAAAAGTTCTTTGGTCCCTTTATCTGTAATTTTTTTAAAAAATTTTTAAAAGATTTATTTATTTATTATGTATATAGTGTTCTGCCTGCATGTGTGCCTGCAGACCAGAAGAGGGCGCCAGATCTCATTACAGGTGGTTGTGAGCCACCATGTGGTTGCTGGGAGTTGAACTCAGGACCTCTGGAAGAGCAGGCAGTGCTCCTAACCTCTGAGCCATTGCTCCAACCCCTACCTGTAATTGTTTTAATAATTTTTTAAATATATACTGTTGGACAATGATTTTTTTTTTGAGACAGGGTTTCTCTGTGTAACAATCCCGACTGTCCTTGAACGCACCTTGTAGGTCAGGCTGGCCTTGAACTTACAGAGATCCGCCTGCCACTGCCTCCCAAGTGCTGGGATTAAAGGCGTGCGCCACCACTCCCCGGCCACCTGTAATTTCTATCAAACTGGTTGAACAAACAGACACTGGTGATCCCCATTTGGGATGCTAGGTTTTTCATACACTGAGGGAGATGTGTAAAGAGTTTGATGACCTCACTGACACCAGGTGGAAGTTCTGGATATAGACTAATGTTGTCTTTGTAGCTTATACTAGTAGTTGTCTGTTGGTTATATAGTAAAAATTCTGTTATACAAAATTTTGTTTGGGGGAAGGGCTGAAGAGGCCTCATCCCTCCCTGAAGAGGTAAAGGCAGTTCCTGGAAGGAGAGACATTTTCTCCATTGGTGTTCAGGCTTTTGAAAATAACCCCTCACCCGTGCTCCCATAAGCACCCCTAATGACACTCACTGGGTCAGACTCATGCACAAGAACACACAGACATGACAGGAGAGGATAAGAACCAGCACGCGTGGGAGGGGAAAGAGGGTAACGGAGGATGAGTATGACCGAAGAACATTTCATGCTTAAGTGCAAGAGTCATAATGAAACATATGAGAAGTGTCATAATGAATGTACTAGATTGTATAATTAAATACAGGTAATTAAATATGCTAATAAAACTTGAAAATGTGTTTCTGCTTTTCTCTTGGTTAGCACTAGAAGCATCTAATTTGTTTTCTGAGACTTGGAAAATATTTTTGTTTAAATTGAGATGTGCTATTGATAGACAAGGAGGGAGCCATTGATTTAAAATGCTCTCTTGCCCAGAATCAGAATATGGCCCCTGCACCTCTTTTCCTCTCCCTGGGACAGAAAGCCAAGAAGCCATGCTGTGGCTTCCTGCCTTTTGAAACCGCTAGAGAAATTTCCAGTCTTATTCAGTACCAGGCTCCATACACACCAAACCAGACTAAATCACAGGATAAGAGGCTTTCTGTCAATCTTTCCAAACTTACAGAAGTCAAACAGCACCCTTGGGGGATTTCCTCAGAAGGCCCTCCCTTTCCTAGTCCCCCCATCATGTTGTCCATGGTAGCAGTGTCTCTTCATCCTTTATCTAAACTGTCTATCTTAATAAACTCATCTGTAAATGCAAGTTTCTCTCCTGCCAGCAACTCCCAAGTACCCGGCAGTTGCTTCCCAAAGTACCACTCAGAGGCTTATATTAATTATAAATGCTTGGCTGATGGCTCAGGATTATTACCAGATAGCTCTTACATTTAAATTAAACTATGTTTCATATCTATGCTTTGCCATGTGGTTCGTGGCTTGTTACCTCATTTTCTACATGTCTTGCTTCCTCAGCAGCTGGCTGACTAGTGTCTGCCCCAACTCTGCCCTTTTTTGTCTCTGTCTTCAGTTTGATTGTCCTGCCTAACCTTATTCTGACTCACCATTGGCCAAGCAGCTTTACTATCAACCAGTGAGAGCAACACATACTCACAGCACTCATCCCTGGGTTTTAATAAAACCCTCCCCACCAGGGCACATTATTCTGCTTCTAATGTGATATGTACTTCATAATGCTTGCCCAGCTCAAGGCCCGTCACCGACCCCATAGCCACTAGGCTCTGCCTCTTAATAAAGATTATTTTGAAGGGTAATGGTCTGTTTCTTTTTTGACCAGTCTGCTCTCATAATTTGTTATAGCAGTAGCATCTCACTTTCAGAATCTACACAAATATAAAGTATTAAGTTCAGTAGGGTCAGAGATATCAAACCTGCTTGCTAGGTTCAAGAGTTGGTCTCAGAAATTACATGTTGGAAACAACTGAAGTCAATTTAATTCACATGGTGTTTGAATCCAAGAAACGAGGCAGGCAACGTAGGAGGGTTACATATTACACAGTTAATGGTAGGCAGAATGCCTGATCTTGGGTACATTACAATAACAATGCTTTGTGGTAGAGCAGTGGTTCTCAACCTTCCTAATGCTGTGACCCTTTAATACAGATCCTCATGTTGTGGTGACCCCCCAACAATAAAATTATTTTTGTTGCTACTTCATAACTGTAATTTTGCTACTGTTATGAATTGTAGTGTAAGTACCAGTGTTTTCCGATGGTCTTAGGTGACCCCTGTGAAAGGGTCATTTGATGCCCAACAGGGGTCAAGATCCACATGTTGATAACCAGTATGGCAGAGGACAAAGTTACATGAGTGAAGACATGTAACATGTGGTGAAGTGGTATGATTACATCACTTACAGAAAAAGGCAAATTTGATAAAAATCAAATTCAGGGCTGGTATGATGGTTCAGCAGGTAAAGGTGCTTACCATGCAAACCCGACCACCCATGTAAAATCCTTATGACCCAGATGAAGGTGGATGGAATGGGAACAATCCTCAGAGTGGTCTTCTGACCCTCACATGCAGGCTGCGGCACATGCACCTCCACATCAGTGCACGTTTGAAGATTAGTTTTAACGTCTAAGCAGACCGACGAGAGAGTGAGGCTCCGTGCCATCTACACTATGATTTACTTAAATTAGAGAAAGCAGCAAAAGTAGTAAAGGTGGCACAGATAGAGGTTGAGTATCCAAAGAAAAGATGTATTGAAAACAGAGAAGACAAAGGAGTTGTTGTTGGGTGTTTTTTGTTTGTTTGTGTTTGTTTGTTTGTTTGGTTTTGGTTTTCCAAGACAAGAGTTCTCTATATAACAGTCCTGGAACTAGCTCTGTAGACCAGGCTGGTCTCAAACTTACAGAGATCCACCTGAGCTTATTCTTAATTATAAATGCCTGGCCTTAGCTTGGCTTGTTTCTTGCCAGTTTTACTTAAATTATCCCTTCTACCTTTTGCCTCTGGGCATTTCCCATTCTCTTACTTGTGTAAATCTTACTCTTACTCCATGGTTTGCTATGGAGCTGGCTGGCTGGCCTCTGATGTCTTCCTCCTCCTCTGGCTACTTCTTTTCTTTTCAGATTTCTCCTTCTATTTATACTCTCTGCCTGCCAGCCCCACCTATCCTTTTTCCTGCCTTATTATTGGCATTCAGTTCTTTATTTTATTAGATCAGGTGTTTTAGACAGGCACAGTATCACAGCTTCACAGAGTTAAATAAATGCAACATAAACAAAAGTAACACACCTTAAAACAATATTCTCCAACAAAGAATTCTATTCATAAATAAGAAAATAGAAATAACTAGGAGTAAGGATGAGGCGTGTAACTCTGCAGCATGTGATTCTGCAGCATGTTACTAACTCTGCAGCATGTAACTAACTGCAGCATGTGACTAACTCTGCATTGTGTAACTACAGCATGTAACTAACTCTGAAGTATATGACTCTGCAGCAAGTAACTAACTCTGCAGCCAGCATGTAACTAACTGCAGCATCGTGTAACTAACTCTGCAGCATGTGACTAACTCCGTAGCATGTAACTCTGCAGCATGCACAAGCTTAGCACATGGGGCTCTGGCTTCAACTCCCAGCACAAATCAACCATCAATAAACACCAGGTAGAAAATATGTTAAATACAAATCTAGGAACCATTTTTAAAAATTGAGATAGGGTCTCACTATGTAGTTCTGGTTGGCCTGGAACTCATTATGTAGACCAGGCTGGCCTTGAATTTATAAATATCTGCCTGTTTCAGCCTTTCAAGCGCTGAGGTTGAAGGAGTGCACCACCATACCAGGCTTTTGGTTCGTTCCTTTCTTTCTTTCTTTCTTTCTTTCTTTCTTTCTTTCTTTCTTTCTTTCTATTTATTTATTTATTTAAACTTTTTAAATTTTTTTTTTGTTTTGTTTTTCGAGAAAAGGTTTCTCTGTGTACCCCTGCCTGTCCTGGAACTCACTCTGTAGACCAGGCTGGCCTTGAACTCAACAGAGATCCTCCTGCCTCTGCCTCCTGAGTGCAAGGATTAAAGGCGAGCACCACGACCACCCAGCTGTTCAGTTCTTAAAGTACCATTTCATCTTTTCTTTCCTTTTTCTTTCTTTTCTCTCTCTCTAAGTCCAAGGACAGTTCTCTTTGAATTTAACAGAACAGTCCAGGATATGCAAGCTGTGAGCCTTGGCAGCTGCCCAGAGGAGGAAGATGGAGATGAGAGATAGAGAAAGCCATGCCCTTTGAGTTAAGCTTCATGGTGGTGAAGCATGTGGTCGGGGTGGTGGGGAGCTTTAGAGAAATAGTAAATTCAAAGCACCATGGACAGCACACTTAGGCTCTGGTTGGTGTTGGAAAGATGAAAGAGAGAAGAAAAAAGAGAAGTAACATGTTTCTGAATCAGGAAGGCAGGCAGGAAGAGAGGCAGACCCAATAGAATCTCACTGTGGATCAGGAGTATCTGTGTGGAAGGTAGGGTTTCTGGGAAGGAAGAGTACATCATCTCATTAAGGAGATAAAGATTCTTCCTATCTCGTCCATGTACCATTTCAGCTGCAAGCTGGCAGAGGGAGGGACTCCTGCTTGATTTATTAATGTGGCAGACACAGAGAGAAGTGCAATGTGTAAGCATGGAAGTAGCAAAAATCCCCGTGCACCATGACCCCAGGCTGACAACAGAGAGTTGGAATTATCTCTTTTTATGATTTATTATTTTTAGTTGTGTGCGTGTGTGGGTGTCTTGAGCATATGTCACATGCATGCAGTTGCCAAAGGGGGCCAGAAGAGGGCGTTGGATTCCTTGGAGCTGGAGTTACAGGTGGTTGTGAGTTGCCTGATGTGGTTCTGGGAACTGAACTCTTGTCCTCTGCAAGAACAGTTCTTGCTGTTGACTGCTGAGCCAGGCCTGCAGGCCTGAGCATTGGAGCTATTTCATCCTTAACACTAAGTGAACAAACAGAAAGTAAACCATATCCCCATCAGTGATGATTGGTCTGGATTGGCCACTCAACACAGGGTTAGAATCACACAGGGAGACAGTCCCAATAAAGGACGGTCTGGTAGACATGTCTATGGGATGTTGTCTTGACTACATTCTTGGAAATGGGAAGACCTGTCAAATGCAGGTGGCATCATTCCCTGAACTTGGGTCCTGGACTGACAAAAAAGAAAAAAGTCAGCTGAGCACAGGTACGCACACATTCATCTTCTCTCTGCTTCTGTCAATGTCACTAGTCACTTCCATTTCCTGCCTTGATTTCCCCACAGTGACAGACTGTAACCTGGAATCGGAAGCTAATGGGCCCTTTCTCCCTTCAAGTTGCTTTTGCTGCTGTATTTTATCACAGCAACAAGAAACGAAACAAGGACACACTCCTGTTGTTCGAATCTTAGATGATCTTTTAATAAAAAACTCAGAGCCAGATATCAGGGTGAAAGCTGAAAAGTCAGAGAAGCAGAACAATATATCACCACACACTCCATTTCCTTTGTTTGGTCTAGAACAAACCCAGGGCCTTGTGCACACTGGGCAAAGGCATGAGTACTAAACGCCATCTCTAGTTCTGTTGTTTTATCAAAGCAGGAACAGTTTCATTTTCCTCACTTGGTTGTGTGTTAGTGCCCCCGAGATGTGTCTATGTGTGTGGTGGGCCATACACCACAGCACACTATTTTTAGAGACACTATTTGTATAACTCCAAGTAATGGTGTTAAAATGGGAAGAATAAGGGGTACTAAGAATGTATTAGAATAAATAGCCTTCTGTCTCTCTTTCTCCTCCCTTCCCCCTCCCTCCCTCCCTCCCTCCCTTCCTTCCTTCATTTCTTTCTTTCTTTCTGGTGACAGTCTCACTGTGTAGTCCTGACTGGCCTGGAACTTGTTACATAGATCAGGCTAACCTCAGAAAAAGATCTTCCTGCCTCTGCCTCTTAAGTGCTAGTAACAAAGGTGTGCTCCATCACACCCAGCAAAATAGCCTTTTTCAAATGAGACTTGGTCTAAGTCATTGTTGTAGTTTACATCATGTTATAATGGGGAACTTGTAGTTTTGTTTTGTTTTTTTCCCCTTTGGTTTTTTGAGACAGGGTCTCTAAATATCCCTGACTATCCTGGAACTTTCTCTGTAGACCAGGCTGGCCTCGAACTCACAAAGATCCACCTGCCTCTGCCTTTCGAGAGCTGGCATTAAAGGTGTGTGCCACCATCATCTGGCCAGTTTTTTTTCTTCTTGTCTTTCTTTTGTTGCTATGTTTATTAATTTTGTATGTGTGCTTGAGCACACACACATACACACACACACACACACACACACACACACACACACACACGATCATCTCTATACACATTTCGAATTCACAGAAAAACTTGCAAGAATTGGGTCTTTCCTTCTACAATGCGGGTCTCAGGGACAAAACTCCCAGGATCAGGAGTGGCAGCAAACACTTTTACTCACTGAGCCATCTAGCTGGTCATCATTTTGTTGTTGTTGTTCAACTTTTTACATTTAGTATTGCTGTGTGTGTTCATGCACGTTGGTGTGTATGCACCCGTGTTTGAAGGTAGGAGGACAGCTTTGTGCAGTCATTTCTCTCCACCTTTTTGTAGGTTCTGGAGCGCGAACTCAGGTAGTCAGGTTTGCACAGCAAACACCTTTACGCACGCAGCCGTTTTCTCAGCCCCATTTTGTTTGTGTAAGGCTATGGCCTTTTTGCTTTCTCGGCTTTCTCTGAGACACACTCGCTAACAGCCCCTATTTGTGTTGTTTGTATAGATAGCATCCTCACACATATCTACCCCTGTAGTACCTGTATAGTCTAGAAACTTGATTTATTTCCTTTTCCCCCTACTAAACACTTTCTCTAGATATAAAAATGTCTTTTGAGATGTGCACAGCTTAAATTTTAGTAAAGGAGAAGCTAATAGATAATGCATAAATGAAAACACGTTCATTTGGTTTTGAATGCCTCAGGTGGTTCTCTGCATTTGCGAGGTCAGGTGTGCTTTGGATGGGGTTTGTCTTCAGAGGTCTGAGTTCTGGCAGCTGAGTCTCCAGTGTGTCATGGCCGAGGTGGTGGGACCTTCAGGAGGCGGGCCCTAGTGGGAGGTGGCTAGGTAACAGGGAATGCTGCCCCACAAGTGGATCTGCGCACTTCTTGTGGGACCCTGGTTAGTTTTCTTGAAAGCGAATTGTTAAAATAGAGTAACCCAGACCCCTGAGGATTGCTTTCTGGCTTCCCCACAGGATCCTGCCATCTCACCTGGGTTCCTACCGTGATTCCGTGTGGTGGCACCAAGGGAACACCCACCAGAGGCTGAACAGAAGGGGCCACCTGGTCTTGGGTTTCCAGCTTCCTGAACTCTGAACTGAAGGAATCTCTTTCTTCTTTTCCTTTCCCCTAACCCTCCCCTTTGTAGTGGTTTGGATAGGAATGGCCCCTATAGGCTCATAGCTTTGAAAGCTTGGTGATGGTGGTGGTGGTGGGGCGTTAGGAGGTGTGGCCTTGTTGGAGTAGGTGTGGCCTTGTTGCAGGAAGTGTGTCGCTGGGGGTGGGCTGTTGAGGTTTCAGAAGCCCAAGCCAGGTCCAGTGTCTCTCTTTCTGCTACCTGCAGATCTGGATGTAGAACTCTCGGCTACTCTCCAGCACCATGTCTGCCAGTGTGCTGCCATGCTGACAATGGACTAAACTTTTGAACTGTAAGCAAGGCCCAATTAAATGCTTTTCTTCTCTAAGAGTTGCTGTGGTTATGGTGTCTTTTCACAGCAATAGAACATTGACTAAAACTAACTCTCTCTTTCTCTCTCTGTCTCTCTCTCTGTTTCTGTCTCTCTGTCTCTGTCTCTCTTTCTCTCTCTCTCTCCCCCTCCTCTTTCTCTTTCTCCCTCTCCCTTTCTCCTCCTATTTTTGAGACAGAGTTTCATGTATCCTAGGCTAGCTTCCAACTCACTATGTAGCTGAACATGACCTTGAACTCCTGTTTATACATCTACTTCCAGAGTGCTGATATTGCAGCCCAGTACCTCTATACCCAGTTGATGCTGTACTCTGATCAAACCCAAGGCTTCCAACTGAGCTATATTCTTCAGACCAACCATCCCCTTTTAAAAATAAATATCTACCCTCAGGTGTTTTATTCTAGAAAACTGACTAATAACCACAGCTTGGTCATTTGTCTAGGTATGAATTTGCAAGCTGTCATGGACTAGTGTGACCTGGGAGACTTAACTGATAGCATTCAAAAGGGAATCCCCAAATTTATTTTCAGGTAGTGTACTTAGTCCTCCCTAGATATAGAGGATGGTCTTAAAACATCTGGAAAGTTGTGTTTCACATGCCAGACAACAGGTAATGTTTAGAAGGCTTATTCAGGGCTGGAGGTGTAGCCTTGAGCAGAGTGCTTGTCTAGCATTCATGAAGCTTTGATTTTCATCTTTGGACACACACACACACACACACACACACACACACACACACACATCTACCTGTAGAGCCAACTGAATTTGTCACACTTCTTACAAAAGAACTCCTTTTTGTCTTATGTTGTTTTTATTTATTAATTATTTTTATTTTACGTACATTGGGGTTTTTCCTGCATGTATGTCTGTATGAGGGTGTCAGAACCAGAGTCACAGTTGTGAGCTGCCATGTGGGTGGTGGGAATTGAACCCCGGGCCCTCTGGAAGAGCAGCCAGTGCTCTTAACCACTGAGCCATCTCTCCAGCCCCCAAAGAAGCCTTTTTAAATGACTTTGTTACTAAGATGTGGGTTTTGTGATACCGGTTTCACTAGTTGTGACAGTGTAAAAAGTAGAGCTGTCCTCTCCATTAAAGGTGAGGTGGCCTTGGCGTAGTGCCTAGGCCAAATGAGGATCACTCCGGGCGTTGACATCGGTGGGGGCATTTTGCAAGTCTGCTAGCTCTCAGGTAACTCTTACTCAAGTGTCTAATGTGTCTGCTGGTTAAGAAAAGGCACCTTTACTGTCTTCTTCAGCAGGTGGTGCCTGCTAGGTAAGTCACGTTCTAGAGTCAGAACCAGGGTGTGGTTATGAGAGTGATTTAGCAAACTGGTTTGCAATCTCCCGTTTCATCATTGGCAGTGACATGCCCCACTTCTGCTGGCATTTTAGAGGCTCATGACTCCTTTGGCAAAGACACTTTCTGTCCTGCAAGTGATAAAAACCTAGACTCCACATAGGCCTTGATATGGAAGTCAGAAGTATGTATGTGCTGCTCTTCCAGAATTTTAATTTCTCTGGGCACAAAGTAGTTTTCACTGAGACGCTAATCTAGATTATTAAGGAGTATAGGGTAAAGCTAGATAATTAGCTGTTAGTAGCTATTACTGAAGTATTTAGGCTAACCCAGCCTGGAAGAAATTGCCTCACCGAGTCATATGGAGAAAAAGAAACCTTTCTGCTTAGTGATCCCCTGTTAGGGTATGGTACCAAAAAAAAAAAAAAAAAAAAAAAAACCCCAAAAAAAAAACTATTAACTTTTTCATGGCTAACTCTAAAAATATGTTTGTGGAATAAAGTGAAGAATATGACACGCATGTTTTTAAAAAGAAAATTTAAACATTGATTCATTTAGTGTGTATTCGTGTGCTGTGGCAAGTGAGTGGAGGCCAGAGGATAACCAGCAGGGCCCAGTTCTCGCCTTCCATCACGTGGGGCCTGGGGATGGAACTCAGGTCACCAGGACTGTCGGCAAGCACCTGTCTCTCTAGCCCCATAAATGTAAACATTATTTAGTTTGTTAGTTTTTTGAGACAGAGTTTCTCTGCGTAACAGCTCTGGCTGTCCTAGAACTAGCTCTGTAGACTAGGCTGGCCTTGAACTCAGAGAGATCTGCCTGCTTCTGCCTCCGAGTGCTTGGATTAAAGGCACACCCCATCACCCTCATAAACATATTGTTAAAAAGAGAAAATTGCCGGTCATGGTGGTGAAATCCCACACTTGGGAGTTAGTGGCCGGTGAATCTCTAAGTTTGATGCCAGCCTGGTCTACACAACTTGTTCCAGGACAGCCAGGGCTACACAGAGAAACCCTGTCTTGAAAGACAAACAAAAAGCAGAGAGAGAGAGAGAAGTGAAGCATTGAAGTCCTTAACTATTGCTTGTGAGAATACCAGATGGAGCCTTCAGTCTAGAAGACAGTCAAACCACCCCTGCACAGGTTAAGAATATTGGTACCCTGGGATCCAGCAACTTCACTTTCAAGAACATGTCCAAGAAAACTGAAAACCCTGGGCTAGAGACATGGCACAAGAGTTAAAAGCACTGGCTGCTCTAGAGGACCCCGGTTTGATTCCCAGCACCCACATAGTAGCTCACACCTCTCTGTCACTCCAGTTCCAGGGGATCTGACCTCTCTTCCGGCCTCCAGAGGTACCATACACTATACACACATAGTGTGTAGACATACATGTGGGCAAAACACCCACACACATACAATAAACAAACTAGTGGAGAGTGGAGGTGCACGCCTTTAATCCCAGCACTCGGGTGGCAGAGGCAGGCGGATCTCTTGAGTTTGAGGCTAGCCTGGTCTGCAAAGCGAGTTCTAGAACAACCAGGGCTGTTACACAGAGAAACTCTGTCAGGGGGTTGGTGGCAGGGTGTGTGTGGGGTGTGTGGGTGTGTGTGGGGTGTGTGGGTAGGAGGGGTGGGGGGGAAGAAAAATAAATAAAAACCTGAAAACGTATATAATGTAACATAATGTTCAAAGCAGCAGTACTCACAACAGCTCAGAACCAGAAATAATCTGATGTTTTGGATCAATGAAGGGACAAACAATATGTGACATATATATACACAGTGTTTTACTTGTCAATAAAAAATAATGAGGCTCTATAGGCCAATTCCAGAGATAAAAAAGCTGACTAGTGGTTACTGAGGATGATCAGGTTGGGAAAAATAGGGAGTGATAATTGATACAGAAATTGTTTAACTTTAAGGTTAAATCTATATACTGCTTTTTAAAAAGCTTTACCATGGTATCTTTGACAGCTTGACAGAATATAAACTCACCTGGGAAGAGGATCTTCAGGAGGGATTATCTAGATGGATTTTGCCTCTGGGCATGTCTGTTGGGGACTGCTTCAGTTGTGTTAATTAGAGTGGGAAGACACACCCACCATGAGTGATACCATTCCCTGGGTTAGGTACAGTGATAGTTTGAATGACAATGGCCCGGAAGCTCCTGTGTTTGAATACCAGGTCCCCAGTTTGTGGACCTACTTGGGAAGGATTAGGTGTCACTGGGGACTGCGGCTTTGAGATTTCCAGATACTTATATCATTCCTAGTGTTCCTCTCTGCCTTGTGGTTGTGTCTCAAGATGTGAGCTCTCAGCAACTGCTCCAGCACCATGCCTTCCTGCCTGTTGCCGTGGTCCCTGCCATGACCACCATGGACTCTAACCCTCTGAAACTGTAAACCTCAAATAAACACTCCCTTTTATAAATTGCCTTGGTCTTACCACAGCAACAGAAAAGTATTTCAGATGGGATTAGAACTATGTAAATGCAGAGGGAGTAAACATACAGGTCATTTCTCTGCTCTTGACTGTGGTGTACTGTGACTGGCTCTTTTAAGTTCCTGTCAACATCTCTGCTATGGTGGACGGGACAATTTATCACAACAACAGAAATGAAACTAGCATAAGATTTAATATTGTTTGTTTGACAGGATCTGAAGTAACCTAGGCTGGTCTTGAACTTACTTCATATCTTCAGCAGTTTGTAGTCCAAAGCTGATCTTTGGGTGGTGTTTGTCATCTTAGTGATATTATCATCATCCTGATGAAATCATTGTGGGGATCTCAGCTAGCCATCTCGAAATTGTTCTGAACAGTTTGTAGTCCAAAGCCAATCTTTGGGTGGTATTAATTAGCTTAATGGCTTTATCATAGTCCATGTGGAATCATTGTTGTGGGATCCCATCATTTTTTAGGAGATTTCAAAGTCATTGTTAGGCATGGTCATGGTTCCCTGCAGAAATTTGTGTGTGTGTGTGTGTGTGTGTGTGTGTGTGTGTGTGTGTGTCTACTCTGTGGTTTGGAGCAATGTTGTAGCTGGAGTTTACTCCAGTCCCGCCCAGGCCCACAGCTGCTCAGACTCAAGTAAACACACAGAGGGTTATATTAATTAAAACTGCTTGGCCATTAGCTCAGGCCTACCACTGACTAGCTCCTACACTTAAACTCAGCCCATTTCTGTTAATCTATACCTTGCCACATGGCTCGTGGCTTACCAGTATCTTTACATCTTGCTTCTCATGGCTGCGGCTAGCAGTGCCTCCTGACTTAGCCTTCCTGTTCCCAGAATTCTCCTCTCTCTTTGTCCCACCTATACTTCCTGCCTGGCTACTGGCCAATCAGCACTTTATTTATTAACCAATCAGAGCAACACATTCACAGCATACAGAGCGATATCCACAGCACAATGTCAATTGTATCTGTGGCAGAATCCTGTCTCACAGCCAGTCCCAAGTTTGTAGTACAACAGGTTCCATTCTTCTTCACCGAGATATTTTTTTTGAGGGGGAGCTGTGATATTTTTGGCATTTTAATAAAAACGGAAAACGTTATTTTTGTTAGCATTCATGGTGGTTCCTCCCCTTCCCCCAGGCAGACCCCCAAACTGTCAAGGAAAGCCCCCTGGAGGGATGGGTAAAGGCTAAAGCAGGGGCTGCTATGGCTACCAAAGGATGAGCTGGTGATATGAGCTGGGGGTGCTTGCCACATGACATTCTCCACCATGACCTTGCTGCTCTTGGACACTGGAGTCTGGTGGTCAGGCCCCTGACATCTGCATCCTGAGCTCTGTACTCCAAGTGGTGGAGGCCCCAGATAGGCTGGGTCAGGTGCTGGCAGTGCTCTGCCATGGTTCCTTTTGCCCTGAGGAGACCCAGGAGGTGGAGGGGCACACACAGCATAGAAGAGAGTGCAAAGGCCCAGCCTATGGCTTCTCCTCACCATGGGTACACATAGGTATTGTTGTAGACCAGCGGCTCATAGTATACAACGTTGAAGATGAAAATGCCCATGCAGACTAATGGGGTGAAGAAGGACCAGCACCATTTCATCCAGGGGCAAGGCGGGTACCCAGTCATACAGGCAATGTCATCCATGAAGCATTCAGCTCCATAAACCCAAGCCACCACCACACACTCCCAAAAGGCTTGCCAAAGCAGGGTAGTGCCGCTAGCCGAGTAGTTAAACAACTGGAAGATGTACATCCCACCATAGGTCACCATGGAGAAATCGATGACAAAGCAGAGGACGCAGTAGAGGACCACAGAGATCTCCCTTTGGAAACGGAAGTAGTAGGAGGTTGGGAGGAGATCCAGGAGCCCAGTGATGAAGCCCTCCACTCCTACAAACTGGCTGTCCAGACCGAGCAGCAGCAGCATGAAGAAGAACAAGGCAGCCCGGCCAGTGGGGCCACAGGCATCAATGTGACAGCCCGTGGGTAGGCAATGAAGGCCAGGCCAGGCCCTGATTCTGCCACCTTGGAGATGTGCACACCCTGCTCTGTGGCCATAAAGCCCAGGATGGAGAAGTCCACAAAACCAGCAAAGAAGCTGGTCCCACTGTTGATGAGTGCCAGGATGATGGCGTCCTTGTAGCAGTTGTTGTTGAAGCGATTGTAGCTGCCTAGGGCTGTGAGGGCCCCCAGGCCGATGGCGCAAGAGAAGAAAACCTGGGTCCCGGCATCTATCCATACCTGAGGGGACCCCAGCTTCGACCAGTCAGGCTTGAGAGAGTAGATGATACCATCCAGGGCTCCAGGCAGCAGCGCTCCGCGCACCAGCAACACGACGAGGACCACATATGGGAATGTAGCAGTGAAGTGCACGATCATTCCTGTTGACCCGACCCCCTTCCACACACAGAAGTAGACCAGCACCCAGCAGGCCAGCAGGCATAGGGTCACCTCCCAGTTGAGGGACCCTGGCACCTCCAGCCCCGCAGAGAGCCTAAAGACTTTGTTCTTCCAGAACTCGATGACAGGGGACCGATGGTCAGCAAGCTGGTCACATGTGAGGTTGGCCAGGCTGGCATTGGCACAGTCTTCACGGCGAATGATCTCCACACAGCCAGGAGTGTTCCAGGTGTGGCCACACGTGGCCCAGGGCAAAGTGGTGGTGAATGACTTGACCAGGTAATAGAAGCCCCAGGCCAGCACCCATGATGTAGTAGGTGTTGCAGCAGAAGACTATTACCATGGAGGCATGGCCCAGGCCTTTGAATAGGGGACAGATATTCCAGACAGTGATGCTGCCGGCCTTCATGAATTGGCCCAGTGAGATTTCCAGGAAGAAAATAGGGATTCCTCCAACCAGGGCGAACAGGACGTAGGTAATAAGGAACACACCTCCGCTGTTCTTGTAGCACAGGTAGGGGAAGTGCCACACGTTACCCAGACCCACAGCGAAGCCCACACATGACATGATGAAGTCCATCTGGCGTGTCCAGGTCTTTCGAGGCGGCATGGCAAGGTGGCCGCTGGGCGCCCCAAGGCCCGTGGGACCATCGCCCTTGGCCAGGAAACCTTCAGGCCCGGGCTCGATGAGAGGACCCTTCTTTTCGTCACCAGACACACTATAGATACCTTTCTTGGCGATCTTCTTCGCCATGGTCACTGGGCCGGGAGGCCCACCAGGGGTCGTGTGTCTCAAGGGTGGTTGGTGGGGGCAGGCATGGGGCGGCTCTGGCTACACCTGGAGAGAGGCGACTGAAAGCGCCAAGTTCTTACCTCTAAGAAATCCTCAGCCCGTTTACTTCCTGTTTACTCACGCCTTATATACCTTTTTGCTTCCTGCCATCACTTCCTGGGATTAAAGGTGTGTGTGTGCGGTGATGGCGCACACCTTTAATCCCAGCACTGGGCAGCAGAGGCAGGCAGATGTCTGTGAGTTCCAGGCCAGCCTGGGCTACAGAGTGAGTTCCAAGAAAGGTGCAAAGCTACACAGAAATACTCTGTCTCGAAAAACAAAACAAAACAACAACAAAAAAGAGCAATTGGATATTTTAAAGAGACTTGACGTTTTAAAGACTGAATTTGTAAAGACTGTGGGACTTTGAAAACACTTATGATTTCAATGTGAGATCTTGGGGATGAATAAGAAAGGAAGGGATGTGGCTTAATAGTGATGTGTTTGTGTGTCAAGTTGATAAGGAGTCAGATGTACTGGCTGGTCTTGTGTGTCAAGTTGATACGAGCTAGTCATCAGGGAACCTCAGTTGAGGAAATGCCTCCATGAGATCCAACTGTAAGGCATTTTCTCATTTAGTGATCAATGGGGGAGGACCCAGCATACGATCAGTGGTGCCATGCCTGAGCTGTTGGTCCTGGGTTCTATAAGAAGGTAGGCTGAGCAAGCCATGGGAAGCAAGCCAGTAAGCAACTCCCTTCCATGGCTTCTGCATCAGTTTCTGCCTCTGGGATCCTGCCCTGTTTGAGGTGCTGTCCTGACTTCCTTCAGTAATGAACAGTAATGCTGAAGCTAAATAAACCCTTTCCTCCCCAACTTGTTTTTGGTCATGGTGTTTTGTCAAAGCAATAGAAACCCTAACTACAACATTGTATTTGTACATTTTTATTTCTGCTTGTGTGTGTGTGTGTGTGTGTGTGTGTGTGTGTGTGTGTGTGTCCTGGAACCAATCTCCTGTGGATGTGAGGGAAGACTGTAGTTATTTTGGAATTATTAAATCTTCTGTGTATATTTATGTGTGTGATGTGCCTGTGTATATGCATGTTCACATGGCACATGTGCTCAGGTCAGACTTTGTTGGATATTTTTCTTATTTTTTGTTTTTTGAGACAAGGTTTCTCTGTGTAGTTTTGGTGCCTGTCCTGGATCTCGCTCTGTAGACCAGGCTGGCCTCGAACCCACAGAGATCCACCTGGCTCTGCCTCCCGAGTGCTGGGATTAAAGGCGTGCACCACCACCGCCTGGGATGTTTTTCTTGACTCCATTTTATTTACTGAGGGATGGTCTCTTGAGAACATAGAGGTGACTAATTAGGGCCATCTAGTGAGTCAGCCTTCCCAAGAATGTCATCTCTAAGTCTGAAGTGCTTGGACTGTAAGTAGGCTGCCATGCCCACCTGACATTTACTTGGGAGATCCAAACTTTGGTCCTCATGATGGCACAGTCAGCACTTTACCCACTGAGTCATGTCCCCAGCTTTGGAATTAATTTTTAAGGTTTGATAGTATTGAGGGCAGTCACTATTTTTCTATCTGGCCTGGGACTCACCATGACACACAGACCAGGCTGGCCCAGAATTCACAGATCTGCTAGCCTCTCTGTCCTGAAACTAAAGGCCGACACCACCCCATCTAGCTTACTGGACATTCATCTCAGTGGGGTGCCCATGGTGTTCCATCCCCGAGCACTCCTATTTCTGCCCCCTCACTGCCTCACCTCCACCACCAGTGTTATCCTTCTTGTCATGTCTATTTTACTCTTCTTAACATTTCCCCAGTGACACCAAGGAGTGACAGTTTGTACACAAAAGTTTTGAGCACGTGAGTGCCGTTTATAATGCACTCAGTCTCTGCGTCCTCGATTCTCTAACGTCAGTTTCCCTGGAGTTCAGGCCGGGATTCCTGAGGAAGATGAGGCAGGCTGAATAGAGACACTGTCCATTCACCATCTCTCCAAGGACCAAAGCAGAGTGGGAATTCTGAGGCTTTTGATTTTCTCACCTGCTAAGTGGTTGCAAAGTATTGTGAGAATACAAAGGAAAGATGTAGTGCTGAGAAGTTAATTTCTCTATGATATAAGAAGATATTCTTACCTAACAAAAGTTAAAAAGCCTATTTCTGTCTGACACCTTGTATTTCTTAAAAGCAAGACCTGTAATCAAGCCCAGGTTTGTTCTAGGGATTTGGCAGATGCAATTTTGCTGTACTGAGCCTTTATGCACATCAGTAATAGACAGTTAAGGGGCTAGAAGGATGGCTTGTCAGTTAAGAGCACATATTGCTGTAGCAAAGGACCTTGAGTTCTGTTCCCAGCACCCACATCCATCAGCTCACAACCACCTGTAACTTCAGCTCCAGGGGATCCAATTTATTCTGACTTCTACAGGCACCTGAATACACAGTATAAACATACATACACATTAACAACAACAACAACAACAGGCAGGCAGTAGTGCTGCATGCCTTTAATCCCAGCACTCAGGAGGCAGAGGCAGGCAGATTTCTGAGTTTGAAGCCAGCCTGGTCTACAGAGTGAGTTCCAGGACAGCCAGGGTTACACAGAGAAACCTCCCCCTTCTTTTTTTTTTTTAATTTTTTTATTAGTGTTTTGCCATGAGTGTTGTGTCCCCTGGAACTGGGGTTACAGACAGTAGTGAGCTGCCATGTGGGTGCTGGGAATTGAACCTGGGTCCTCGGAAAGAGCAGTCAGTGCTCTTAACCTCTAAGACATCTCTCTAGCCCTGACAAACCCTCTCTTAAGCAAAAAAAAAAAAAAAAAAAAAAAGAAACAAAACAAAACAGAAACAAAAACAACCCAAACAACCTCCCCCCGAACCAACCAACTAAACAAACAAAAAACCTCCCTAAAAGTTTTGGTGTCAATTTATTACTTCTTCTGGGTAATGTGATGAACATTGGCAGAGCATGCACAAGGCCCTCGGTTTGATGTCCAGCACAGTATCCCCACCCTGCAGGAAAGTCACTCTTATATATGTGAATGTTTTCTTTTAATATCCTTGCCCTCAGCAGTGACCTGTCAGTGCCCTCCGGTGCCCAGTTCTATGGCACTGTTCTTTCCTTACCGCTAGTGGTAATGCATGACTGTCAGGCCTTCCCTCAGCCTGTCTGTAACACAACCTTGGTTATCTCATCAAAAAATGAGGTGAGGAACAACTGTCTCAAATTTACTCCGATGAACTCAATGACGTGGATAATTTACAGAAAGCACTCACATAAAACCTGGTATAGGTACAGGCGTCCACATACATAAACGAAGTAGATAGTTAGCTTCCTGATCTTGAGGGTAAGTCACTTTCTAACAGCTCTTGGGGCTGGGGGGTCTAGCTCACTCTTAGAGCACGTGCTTAGCAAGTGTGAGGCCCTGTTCCTCCCTAGCATTGCAAACAATACAAAACACCCCCCCACACACACACTATGTAACTATCTCCAGTTAAGGTATGGGTAACAATATGAATCAAGTGTGGATTTCTTCACTTGGCTTCCAATTTTCCCCTTTTATTAAAAGTGACTTATAAAACACATTTATTTATTTCATGTGTTGAGTTCATGGGCCACAGTGCCTGTGTGGAAGTGAGAGGATAAATTGCAGCAGTGGAGTCTCCCCTTCCATTATGAGGGGGGATAGAATTCAGGTCATCAGGCTTGTGTGCCTTTACTCAGCCTCATCTCCAGCCATCTCTTGGGCCCCTAAAAGTAGGATCCAAAAGAGTACGACATCTATGTTCACAACATTGTGTACAATAGCTAATGATGCAAGTAGCCCAGGTGGTAAACACACCCTGGCATATTATTCGACTTCAAAGACGGCACTCTGGACACAGGCTGTAACACGCACAGACAAATCTAGGGTCTGTAAGGCTATGTGAAATGACCCAGTCACAAAGAGGCCACTTGTGATTCCAGTTTCAAAGTACTCAGTCTTCAAATTCATAGAAAGTAGAATGGTTGTTATAGAGCCGGAGGGAAAAACTTGGGGAATTAAGATATAACTGGTGCACGGCTTTGCTTTGTATGACAAAAAGAAAGCTGGAGGTTGGCTACACAACAATGTAACTTCACTGAACTATTCAATAAAAACCAGCCACAGTGTTTAATTTTGTTAATAAGAAAACATTTAGAACATCCCTTCCCGTGGGTTTTCTCTTTTCCTTCCCTTCCCCGCAAACTACTCTTCACACATTGTTCTCCCAGCACACCACCCACTTCCGTTTGACCCGGCGGTGTTTTTTTTTTTTTCTAGAATGCTCTTCGTGATCCGCCCCCAACTGACTATCAATAAACTAGCTTGCATTTTCATCTTAAAGATGCTACTTTTTCTATATCCAATCACGAGCCCCATCCAGCATGTGAATCCTACTCGTTCGAACCAGTCCTCTACCCTTTCTGCACCACAGAGGGTCTGCACTTGGCTTTATTGTTTTAGCTCGTCTTTCCAGTCTAACTCCCGAGTCCTGAGGACCATACAGCATTATCGCACATCTCCCAACACATTCACATTCCTGCCCCGAGGAGTCCCCTCAAACACCCATTCGCGATGGAGGAAGTCAATCGACATTTTAAGTGGTTTTCGCCAGTGTACAACTTCAATACAAAAGCGTTCAAAGGCAAGTTGTTGGGGAGCACACGGGCGTAAGGCGGCAAAACTGAGCGTCCTTAGGCTCCTTGAAGGCAGCGCTGTAATCTGCGCAGCCCGAACCGTTCACATACTTTTGAGGGTCATGCGGGAGGGCGAGGCAGCACTGTAGTGAAAAGGCTTAGGAAAGAAACAGACACGAACTCCCTGGAGTGGCCGAAGCCTCCGACTCGCGGCTCGGTTCGCCAAAGCGCTAGAACGGTTTAAAAGCTGTGCTTCCGGTAGTGGCACTCGCCCGCATGCTCAGAGAAGCGAACCGAACGCGCTGCCAGCTACGGGAAGTAGTGGGGGTCAATTCTCTTCGCCGAAATCGTCCGATGAATAGCGGGCACCCATAACCCAGAAGTGAAAGACTGTTTGCTTCAGTATCAAACACCCGGACGATCAAAGGAAGTTCCGGCCGGAAGACTTGTCCACGCTCTCCTGATTCCTCTCTGGCTCTTTTATCACACAGCCTTCTCCTAGTCTTGCTCGAGTTTTGCTTCCACTTCCCAAGGGCCCTAAATACTCCTTAAATACTCCTTGGTTACCTTTTTCATTAAAGCACCTTTACGCTACGGGTCGCCATTAGGGTCAATTAACATCCCCCCCCCCCCCCCGTGGGGCCAAGGAGCCTGGGGCGGCCCGTGCGCCGGGCGTTACCATAGAGAGGAAGCTACCTCTCTGGGCTGAGTTTGCAGTCTCTATGGTTCAGCTGAGCTGGTGGCGGTAAGGGGAACACAGTAAGGCCGCACTGCGCAGGCGCAGTTGCCTTCTCACTTTTTTTTTTTTTTTTTTTTTTTTTAATCCCCGCACCAAGCGCTTAACCATTGGGGTGGAGGAGAAGGCGGCGGCTGTCCGGTCCGCACCCGCAACAGTAGTGAATAATAGAGCTGTAAGTACCGGGTTAAAGACGAAGAATGTTCAGACTGGAGTCCACCCGAGGGCCCTGCTCCTTTTCCGGGCGGCAGCGGGCTCAGGGTCCGGGTGGGGACGGTGTCCGGCGCTGTCAGCCGCTCTGGGGTGCACTTTTGGGGGAGGGGGCGGCCCTGGGATGGGATCGGGGTGAGGACCCAGGATGAGCGGCTGCCTGGTCCAATCCTGATCGCAGGCTGCTTTGCCGAGGGGAGGTGGGGCGGCTGTGGGGTCAAGCCTGGCTTTGTGTGCCTGTCTCTTTCAGACCCCACCCCGGGGCCCCTTCCTGACCTGGAGTCTCCCCTGCCCGGCTTGGGAGACGCCAAAGCAATCCGGGGTCTCTTTGAAAGGAACCGAGATTGCATAGAGCGGGAAGGGGCTCCAGGAGAAGAAACCCCACTACAACTAGTCATCGGCGAGTGATGGGTGTGGAGAAAGATTCAGAGGGAAGAAGGGGTTGTCGGGGAGGCAGGCCGGGCGGCCGGAGCTCCCAGCCTGGGCCAGACAAAAGCGGAGCAGCCGGGGCCCCCGGGGGATGCGGAAGGTCCCCTTGGTCCCCAGGAGGGCCCCGCTGCGAGGGTCTTTGCGAAGCTGGGAAAAGCGGACAAGTGCTGAGTTACGCCTGTTCAGCCTCCTCAACTTGCCTTTGTTGTTCTTTGGTATTGGCAGAGCTGCTCTGACGAAGATGAGTGTGTGATCTTGCACGTTAGTCTGGTTGGGTACAATGGAGCAGATTGAATCTTGCTTTCCATTTTATGAGCTGCTTGGATGAGTGTGGGGTTTTCCAAAGTCAAACTCATTACATAATATATATATAGATTGTAAAAATAGTTGTGTTTATTTTTTAAATTAAAAGAATAATTAGGTGGAGCCTTAAAGCATGTGGTGTCGCATCCGAGTGGATTTCTGTTAGGGGATTCGTTCATGAAACACTGACCTAATGGTGGAACCTGTGAGTTCTTTAAACCTGATACTTTAATTTGTGATGTGGCAATGAGTGCTTTGGATGCTCTAGTCCTTTGGGAGGCCGTGATGCGGGAGAGTCAAGAGTGATGCAGTTGCATGCTACCCCGTACCTTGCACCAGATTCAGGTACCATGGGCTAGTTAGTATCAATTCTGGCCTTCGAAATTATTATTTTTATTGTTATTCATGACACTTATGGAACTCTTGGTATGAGGGATCCGAAACAGAGGGGTAGGGTTGCTTATCCATGGAGTAGCAGGGAGAATAGCAACATTGATGCAGAGACACAGAGATAGGGAGAATAACACAGCGCCCAGAGAACTGAATATTATTATCTTTTTTACTTGCTAAGAAAGATTTAAGTTTTAATGAGCTATTTGTACATTCATCTTTGTAAAGTTGGCTAATTGCACCCTTGTTGCAGTACTCAAATTTCAGTTTCTGAAAGTCATTGTTTATTATGGTAACATGTAACTGCTAGTTTTTATTGTCAACTTGACACAACCTCCTTTCACCCGGGAAGAGGGAGCCATGACCCAGGAGTTTCTCAGATCACACTGGCCTTTGGCCATGTCTGTAAGAGATTGTCTTGATTGCAGTTGATGTGGGAGTGCCCAGCCTACTGTGGCCGGCGTTGTTCCTAGTCAGGTAGGTCTGGGCTGTGTAAGAAAGCTAGCTGACGTAGTCTGTTTTCTGCTTTTTGATCTGAAGCCATGAAACTCTGTCTTGCTTTGAGGACTCCTTGTGCTTTGTGTGCCAATTTATGCTAATGAAAATTTGTTTGTAGACTTCTGAATTCTGGCTCGATGTCAAAATTAGAGGAACACCTTACCTGGCAAGATGCTACTCCAGTGTTATGAGTTATAGGTAGGGACAGGCTGCTCTGTCCCTACATGATGTCTTTGAATTTAGTCAGATTCATGCCTGACTTCTTTGAATTTATTTACTCCCTTACCTCTTACGGATTTGGGACATATTTCTTCCATATGAATCAGTGATTTTGAATAGCAGAGTTTATGTCCCAGTACCATACTTTGTTTGAAGACAGTCTAGATTTACCCTTACCCACTCCTCCCCTCCCCCCTAAAAAGTAGAGAATCACTGAAGTGCATGTGAGGGAAACAGTGAGTGAAAGATCCAGCATCATTTCAAGTGCAGACTTTGGGGATCTAACCATGATGTTAGTTGGGAACACTTGCTCCTTTGTTGGACTTTCTTTTTTCCTTCTGGCCTAAGTGGAGGAATGAAGCTGTAAATTTGGGTGATCAAGACAGCCTTGATACCAACTGCCTCCGGACGGCACCACCCCTTAAAAGTTGGAGGGATGCCTATAGATACAGCTTTTACTCAAAAGTTTTAAAATGGGTTTGTTCTTCTGTATATGTTCATTAACTTTTGGGGGTTGTGATTTTAAAAAGAGCCTTTTCAAATTTTAAAACTGTAGTGAAGGCATTTTTTTTTAAATAGAGTTTTTAATATTAAAAGAAAAGAAGAAGAGAGCTAGCTGAGCAAGTCAGAGAACAAGCCAGTAAGCAGCGGTTGTCATGGGTCTGCTGGAGTTCCTGCTGGAGTTCCTGCTGCCTTGATTTCAATAATGGACTGTGACCTGGAGGTGCAAGCCAAATACACCCTTTCCTGCCCTAAGTTGCTTTTATTCAGTGTGTTTGTCACAACAAAAGGCAAGCCAAAACACTAACTGGTTTAAATCTTCAAAGTTTGAATGAATGAGCTTATTTATTTACAGTGCTGGGAATTGACCCCAGGGTCTTGTGTGTACTAGACAAGTGCCCTGTCAATGAGCTACATCCCAGCCTTTAAGTCTTTACTTTTGTTGACATGCATTTGTTTATTTGTCTATGCATGTGTGTGTCTGTATGTGTGAGTGTGCATGTGCCACACACCTGCTGTGTGTGGCAGTCAAAGGACAACCTGTAGGAATAGGTTTTCTTCTGCTGTGTGGGTCCCTCTGGTCCTCAGGCTTGGCAGCAAGTGCCTTTACTCTCTGAGCCACCTCACCGTCCCCAGCATTTCTTTGTGTATTGACAGCAAGCAAAACACTACAGCTGAGTTTGCTTGTCTCAGTAACAACTGTGATAGGCTCTCTGAGTGTAGCACGGACAGTGGGAATTTGCTTTTTATAGAGCAAGATTCAGATCCTTAAAATAGTTTACATGGATGGTGAGGAATGATTGGTCAGGACATTGGGATTGTCATTCGAATGTGTTTCATTTTGTTTGGTTTTAGATTTAGAATTTTTCCCCCCAATCTTCTGTTAATGTTATTTTCTTGAGCAGCTCAATGTCTTGGTTTAGAAATTTGGGTAGATAATTTATGTTCTTGATTGTTATTCTTAGTAATCTACTTTAAATCAATTTCTATTGCATTTATTTATTGACGTATATTTATTTATTAGTGTGTGTATGTGTGTCAGGTACATGATATGTAGAGAAGATCTGAGGACAACTAACTTTCTTTCCTTCTTTCTTTCTCTCTCTCTCTCTCTCTCTCTCTCTCTCTCTCTCTCTCTCTTTCTTTCTTGGTTTTTTGAGACAGGGTTTCTCTGTGTTGCCTTGGCTGTCCTGGAACTCGCCTTGTAGACCAGACTGTCCTCAAACTCACAGAGATCTGCCTCCCTTTGCAGGGATTAAAGACATACACCACTTTACCTGGCTCAGAGGACAATTTTTAAGTGTCCAATCTATCCTTCCACCTTGTGTCTTCTAGAGATTGAATTTAGGCTTGGTGGCAAGTGTCTTTACCCACTGATCCATTTTAAGGGTCCTAAAATGAGCTTTTAAATAAACAATACTTATATTGTGCAGTGCTATTGTAAATGTAGCCATCTAAGGGTAAGCATTAGTCCCAGAGTTGTGTTTCAATGGCTGTCAGTTGTGATAAGTGCCAGTCTGGTTCCCAAGCTAAATGGTAGTAGTAAATGGTAGATAATAGTAAAACAGGTTTAAAATCAGAACCAATTGGAGATTTTTTTTTTTTAAACTTAGAGAAAGGTCTAGTTTTAATTAAAACAAAAACCACACAAAGAAGAAATCATAGATGATACAGCTCTTGACTTGTAAAATCTAGTTGTCAGAAATGAACCATGCTTTCTTCACTTGGTGCCCAGCAGAGCATCATCCATAAGGCATGGATATATATGAATGAGTGTGTGAGTGTGTATGTGTGTGAGTGTGTATGTGTGTGAGTGTATGTGAGTGTATATGTGTGTGAGTGTATATGTGTGAGAGTGTGTGTGTGTGTGTGTGTGTGTGTGTGTGTGTGTGTGTGTGTGATTAGCTGATCTGTAAAGCAGTAGGGTTTACTGATAGTTTCTAAGTGGCTCCTCTCATCCCAGGGCTTTACTGATTTCTTTGCTGCCACACCTGATGATATTTCTCCCCCATTTGCATGACATCCTGTCTTATCCCGCCCCTGCTCGTGGGTCCCAACAGTCCTGAGATGGTGGTGTTTCTAATACAACACCTTGTTGACTTCTGGCCTCTTCCTGCTGGAAGTCTCTTTAGTCCTTGCTCTTTCTGGTTTTATTCCTCAGCTTCCCCTCACACTGCTTCCCTCCTGGTCATTTACTCTTCTTAGATCCTTGGATATAGGGAGTTTGAGAACATTCTGTGATGTTGGCTGTTGTGACCCATGGGACTTGTATACTAGTGGGAACTGTTGATTTTGTGAAGTAATAAGGAAATGTATCACGGAGCTGGAGAGATGGCTCTGTGCTTAAGAGTCCTGGCAGCTCTTCCAGAGACCTGGGTTCAATTTCCAGCACCACATGGTGGCTCATAGCTGTCTTGTTATTCCTGTTTCAGGGAATCTGGCTGCCACTTCTGGTCTCCGAGGGCACCAGGCACTCATGTGGTGCCTAGACATATCTGTAGGCAAAATCACCCATACACATAATAAATTAGACACCCCACCCCCTCTCTTGGTAATAGGATTAGAGCTATGGAAGAGCTCCTGGAGGCCCCGTGGGCCACTGTCTCACCTGACATCTGCAGCGTTTAATCTCCAGCCTCAAATTGCAGGTGAACCTCTTTGTTTAGGACAGGCTTTGTTTACTACAGCATCAACTCTGGCATCTGCTTTTACTTGATGAAATTAGTTATCTTCCCAAAGCAGGATGATTTAAATGTTTCTCTTCCACAAACAGCTCTCTTCTAAAGTCAGCAGGCTTTCTTTAGATTTAGATTAGATTTTTCATTGAACTCTTTCATAGTTGGGTGCCAATTCCCAAGAGGTCCAGTTACAAAGATATACATGATCCAGCATGCCAGGGGCTCACAGTCTGGGAGGGGAGACTATAACCTGAATCGGTGCTGCATGCATTAGGTGTATGCAGACACAGCTGTATCGTTTGTCCCCTCCTAGTTTATCCCTTGGTGTTCAGCATCAGATCCATAGCTGCGTGCTCTCCACACATGTGTTCTGGCACAGCACTACATCCAACATTCATTCTTAGTAGAAGCTCATCATGCTTTTAAAAAAACATTTTAAGTTTATTTCTAGACAATTTCATACATGTTCACCATGCTTTTTAAAGGCAGTTTTTGTTGTTTTGCTTTGTTTGTGTGTGTGTGTACATGCTTGTGTGTGCATGCATGTGTTTGCAGGTGCCCGTGGAGGCCAGAAGTTAACACAGGGTAGCTTTTTCAGTAGCTCTCCACCTTATGTTTTGAGACAGTCTCTACTAACCCCAGCGGCGCTTGCTGATGTAGATAGACTGGTTGCCCCAGGGACCCTCCTGTCTCTCCCTCCCCAGGGTTAGGTTATACTTCGTGTGATGCCTGCTGCCTCCCTGCTCCTGCTCTTCCTCCTCCTCTTTTCCTGTGGGCTTTTAGGGGATGGAACTCAGGTTCTCATACTTGTGTGGCAAGCACCTTACTGACGGAGCTTTTGTTTTGTTTCTGTTTTTGTGGTTTTTGTTGTTGTTTTTGGCTTTTTGAGACAGCGTTTCTCCGTGTAGCCGTGGCTGTCCTAGAACTCACTCTGTAGACCAGGCTGGCCTCAAACTCAGAGATTTGCCTGCCCCAGCCTCTCGAGTGCTGGGATTAAAGGTGTGCACCACCACTGCCTTGCTGTCCCTCTCTGTTTTTTTAAGTGTTCTTTATTTTATTAATTTTTTAAGCATTACTTTTTTTTTTTTTTTTTTTTGCCTATGTGTTTTAGGTCAGAGAACAACTTGTGGGAGTCAGGTCTCTCCTTCTACCATGTGGGTCCTGGGGGTCAAACCCAGGTTGTCAGGCTTGGTGGCAAGTGCCTTTAGGAGCCGAGCCATCTCCTCTGCCCTTAGGTCTTCTTTCAATGCAATGTGTGAAACAAAACCAAAGTCCCTCATAGGACTTTATCAGAATACACGGCTCTTTCCTCAAGTTAGTAAACCACAGCAAGAAATTTCAAGCTCTGCTCTGCATCCTGGCTCTGCTTTGGGCTAGTTTTTTTTTTTGTATTTTAGAGTCTTTTTCTATAAAAAAAAAAAAATAACATTGGGGGTGGGGTGGGGTGGGATGGGGTGGGAAGGACCAGTAGAGGGCACCCGTTTATATGGTAGTTGTAAGGATGAAATGAGGTAATACATGGAGGGTAGGAAGACTGACATGCAGTGACTGATCCACAGGGCAGGAAGAAGCTCTTACTAGCAAGTGCTCTGGTGGTAAGGAATTTGCCGTGCCCATGTAGGGAGCTTGTTGAATTATGATTGGCCAGGCTCCACTTCCTCTTGTCCATCCAGAGGTTTGGTCAGCTCAGTATCAATGGGACCTGGGCAGCCACAGTGTCAACTACCCCTGATGATTCTGGCATACCTTGAAGTCAACCTTCAAGCTCTGTACTTGGTTTAATGCTGCCAGCAATGACATTACAAAGTTAAAATGTAAACAGTTGCCCAAGTAATAGCTGGATGGAACTAGAAGAATTGACTCCTGCTGACATGACGAGGTGTGGCCCCAACTCTCGAGCTCCTCTGGAGACCTGTGTTGGTGTGTGTGAAAGAAAATGGCCCCCAGAGGGAGTGGCACTATTAGGAGGTGTGGCCTTGTTGGAGTAGGTGTGGTCTTGTTGGAGGAAGTATGTCACTATGGGGACAGGCTTTGAGGTCTCTTTTCTCAAGCTTCACTCAGTGTGAGAGTCAGTCTACTTCCTGTTGCCTGTAATGACAATGCTCAGCTATTTCTTCAGCAGGATGCCTACCTGCGTGCTGCCATGCTCCCGCCATGGGGATGATGGACTGAACCTCTGACATGTAAGCGAGCCACAATAATGAAGTGTTTCCTTTATAAGAGTTGCTGTGGTCACGGTGTCTCTTCACAGCTGTCGTCTCCCTAAGACAATGACTCTAGCGGAATGGGGTGGGTAAGTGCATGTGGAGGCCAGTAGACACCCTCAGGCTTGTCTGCAGGAGCTGCCCACCTTGGTTTTTGAAGCAGGGTTTCTTACTGGCCTGGAGCTCACTGATTTGGCTAGGCTGGCCGGCCAGCAAGCCCCAGGGATCTGCCCATCCCTACCTCCTGAGTTGTCGGGGTTACAAATGCGAACCGTCATGCCCAGATTTTTCCATGTGGGCTCCAGGGATCTGATTTAGAACCTTGTGCTTACAGACCAAGCATTTTACTGGCTAAGCTGTCTCCTTAGACTGCAGACCCATCTTTAAAAACAATTTTTTTTTTACAATTATTGTGTGTGTGTGTGTGTGTGTGTGTGTCTGTGTGTGTCTGTGTGTGTGTGTGCACACGTGTGCACATGCTGAGGTCAGGGGACAACTTGCAGGAATCAATTCTCTCTGTGTGGTTCTGAGGATCAAGCTCAGGTCATCAGCATTGATAGCAGGTGCCTTTACCCACTGAGCCATCTCATCAGCTCCCATCCCCCACACCCCTTTTTAATCAGTTGACAATGCATCCTTCTAAATGCTGTTGCCACTTTTTGTAGAGCTATAAATGAATGACTTCATAATGGCAACAGCCAGCTTTAAAAAATGAAAGTGATTTTGAAAGCATTTTAATCCCTTTTGTTCCTTTCTAAGCTCCAGGGAGTGGACAGGGAGCGAGAGTGGCCACGCTGGCACTTTGCATATGAGAAATTGAGGTCTGTAGGTGAAGTCCAGTTCTCAGAAGCAGGAGACACAGGGTCTCGTGTTGCTAGTCTTTATGTTCTTCTCTCACAGGCATCATTTTGTTAATTTTATTGAAGTCGTGGTTCATGGAGTCTTCTGATCCTTTTGCCATCTGAGTGGCTGCCATACCGGATTCTCTCCCTTCCTTTAGTGCACATATACTTGCCTTAAAAACAAACAAAACAACAAACAAATAAATCCCTAAAACCAAAAAATCTCTGGGCAGTGGTGGTGTGCGCCTTTAATCCGAGAACTCTAGAGACAGAGGCAGGCGGCTCTCTTGTGTGTTCGAGGCCAGCCTGGTCTACAGAGTGAGTTTCAGGACAGGGCTACTCGGAGAAACCCTGTCTCGAAAAATAAAAAACAAAAACTAAAACAAACCACCAAAAACCAAAATGCAACAAAAGTGTAAATTCAGCCAGTTGTGAGGATATTATCATTTATAGTCCCAAACCCAGGAGGCTCCAGCTAACCTGGATATATGGGAAAATTTTATCTCAACTCCCTCCCCCCCCAAAAAAAAACAATAAAAAAGTAAATTTAAAGTTTTGTACTCACATCTGTTTATGTCTGAGATGTATCTTTCAGGGGGGAAAGTCTGGAGCTGGGGTCTTGACCATGGCCCATTTGGGTATCTGTCTTTGATCAGGCTAGCTGAGGTCAGTATTTGCACTTCCTGTCTGTGTCTGTAACTTGTTCAGGTGATTTCCGGGTGGAATCGATTAAATTAATTGACAGCTGTAGCGATGTGGTGTAGCAATAGTACATAAAGTTGAGATTAGAAGGGGAAAGCCATGTGTGACCATCCTGGAGCTGTGTGTGGCTAGGGATTGGTTCAGGACCTCGGGGATGCTCAGCAGACACTCTTCCACAGTGCCCGACTCTCAGCCCTGCATACTGTTTCTCTTTTCATTTTCGAGTCAGAATCTCTTGTATCCCAGGCAGGCTTTGAAACCACAATGTGGTGGGGAATGGTTTTGAACTCTTGAAGTTCTGCTTCTACCTTCCGTGTGTGCATTCTTGGCAAGCACTGTACCAGCTGAGCTCCTTCCAAACCTCTGTAGTTTTATTTCTTTTCAAAATAAGAAATACTTACTTTTGGAGGGGGGGGGGGTGCCGTGCCACATGGTGCAGGTGTAGAAATGAGAAGACTCCCTGGAGGGAGGCATCAGTTCTTTTCTTCCAACACGAGGGTCCTGGATGGAGCTCAGGTCAGCAGCCTTGTCAGCAGGTGCCCATGGCTGCTGACCCGCCTCACTGTCTGCTGTTATTTCTTAGTGAGATGCCCTCCTAGCCATGCTTCATAGTAAATAGTTAAGGCTGGGTGTGCTTGATGAATAATCTTCGCACTCTACGATATCTATTATTTTAACTCTTAGTAATTTCTCATTTGAATTGATACAGCAGAATTGGTAAACTAGGATTCTTTAGAGTTTTCTTCTAATTTACTTGTTTTGTTTGCGTGTGTGTGTGTGTGTGTGTGTGTGTGTGTGTGTGTGTGTGTGTCTATGTACCGAGGTGTAGATGTGCAGGCCAGAAGATAATATATGGTAGTTGGTTATCTCCTTCCACCTCGTGGGGTCTTGGGAGTCAAACTCAGGTTAGCTGTCTTGGTAGCAAGTGCCTTTACCCACTGAACCATCTCAGAGGCCCGCCCTCTCTTATTCTCTTTCGTTGCCAATAGTGTTTCCAAAGCAGTAGGAAGAGTGCGCAGCTCTCGCCCTGTGAGAGAGGTCAGTGTTTGTCCACATCAGAATGTGATCACACAACATTTCTGTGGCCTACCTTCAAGTATTTCTTTAAACAGTTGTGCACTAGTGTCGAGCTTAAAATATTTACTAGTCAGCATGGCTGTGGGTGGAGCCCAGGTTTCCAGTTTTTCAAACACATTCCCCAAGAGCTTCTGAGGCCACTAAAGTTTGAGAGCAGCCCCTGGGGGACTCCCTTCCGGGTAATTTCACAGATTGTGTCTTTCTTGTGGGTCGAGGCTGAGTCTGTTATGAACGGCTGCTCAGACGTGCTGCACAGAGGCCTGTTGTGTGTCGAGACTGAATTGTGTCGCAGGCCTTTCCCAGTGAAGAGTAGCTGGGCTCACTCTAGGAACAATAGGCCAGTCTTTGGAAGAGAAGTTGGACTTCATTCACGCAGCTCCTTCTCGGAAGTCTCCGTGCGCTGGAGCTGTTTCATTTACGTTTTTGTTCAGTTTGGTTTTCAGACCGAGTGTCTCATGTAGCTGGGTTGGCTTTAAACTCTGTATGTCTCTACCCTGGTTTCTGGAGCATTGAACCCTAGGCTTCTTGTATGTGCAAGGTTGGCTCTTTACCAACTGAGCTACATCCCCAACTCAAACTCAGTCAGTAGGTGGCCAAGGACTACCTTGAACTTGTAATTAACCCGCCTCTACTCTCAGGAGTGCTGGGATCAAGTGTGTGCCACCACTTGGGATTTATTCAGTGTTGGTGGGATCAAATCCAAGGCCTTGTGCATGCTGGGCAAGCACTCTTCTGACTGAGCCACATCTCTAGTCCTTAAAGTTTTGATAGGACATGGAGTTCTGACCCAAGCCTTTTCCCTGGGCAGTACACAGATGTATTTTATTGTCACAGTTCATAGCTGTCAAAGATTAAATGCTCACCCCTTACCGAGCACTGCTCTAAGTCTTGCAAATAGACTTCTATTCTACTAATTTTTATGGCATCATTTAAAGGACACTGCTGTCCCCCATCCCCCTTGAGACACAGTTTCTCTATGTGGCCCAGGCTGACCTTGAACTCACTGAGATCTGCCTGCCTCTGTCTTCTGAGTGCTAGAATAAAAAGTGAGCCACCACACCTCCTGATTTTCATTTATAATGACAGGAAGCTGCGGTTTGCAGCAGTTGAGTAATCCATCGTCACAGCAGCAGAAAAGCCATACTTGGCTTCCGGATGCTTCAGCTGCCCCCTTTCCCGTTCCACAGTGTTCCACAGTGGCTCTGCCACTCGCCATCCCACCAGCACTGCGAGCGTCCAGGTTCCACACAGCCTTGCCCACGCTGTCCTGGGGTTAGAGAACTCTTTCTGTTTATAGTGCGTGTGAAGTGACAGCGCATCGTGGTGTTGATTTGGATTCCCCTGATGAGTGAGATGCTGGGAACCTTTCCTTGTGTTTACATCTGAATACCTTTGGAGGAGTGTCTGTTCAAATCCTTTGCCCGCTTTAAAGTTGGGTTCTCTTTGTGTTTTAGAAGTTTCTTAAATTAAGAAAAAATGGTTTATGTGGAGTGGGTAGGTGCACACACGTTCGTGTCCCTGCTACGGCACACGTGGAAGTCGGAAGACAGCTTGTGTGAGTGGGTTCTGGCGGTCGGGTTTGGTGGCCGGTGCCTTTACCCACAAGCCATCTCACCTGCACCAGAGGATTGTTTGTTCCTCTCATTTATTATTTTTCTGACGTTTTCAAAATTTATATGATAAATAATAAATTTTACTCTCAGAAGTTTCCCGTGTGTTTAGGATATAAGTCCCTTATCATATATATGATCTGCAAATGTTTTCTCCCACTCAGTAGACTTTCTCTTTTAAAGATATAGATTTATTTATTTTTATTTTTTGTCTTTTGCCTGTATGCTTGTTTGTGCACCACGCATGTGCCTGATGCCCATGGAGGTCAGAGAGGGCGTTGGGTCCCCGGAACTGGAGTTACAGGTGGTTGTGAGCGGCCATGGATGCTGGGAACTGAACTCAGGTCTTCTGCAGAGCAGCTCTTAACCACCAAGCCATCTTGCCAGCCCCTAGGTTGTCCTCCCTCCCTCCCTCCCTCCCTCCCTCCCTCCCTCCCTCCCTCCCTCCCTCCTTTCTTTCTTTCTTTCTTTCTTTCTTTCTTTCTTCTTTTTTGAGACAGGGTTTCTCTATGTAACATCCCTGACTGTCCTGGAACTCACATAGAGTCACCTGCTTCTGCCTCCTGAGAGTGCTGGGATTAAAGACGTGTGCCATCACCGCTGGCTAGGTTGACTTTCTTAATAATAATCTTCGGCATAGAGCTTTCAAATTTCTAACTCGTGTATGTTCTTTTTTGTTGTTAATTACTGTCATGTCTAAAAATTTAGTACCAGATTTTCAGGATAATGGAAACCTACCCATGGTCTAAGATTTTAAAATTTCACATCCACCCTTCCTCCCTCCCTCCCTCCCTCCCTCCCTCCCTCCCTCCCTCCCTCCCTTCCTCCTTTCTTCTCTTCCTTCCTCCTTCCCTTCTTCCCTCTCTTCCATTGCCCCTAAATCTGAGCTCCTCTTCTTAGGTCCTCGACTAATTTTGAGCATATTTTTGTACATGGTGGGTTATAGGAGATCCACAATGATTCTGCTACACGTGGATACCCAGCCATCGGAGCATGGTTTGTGGAGCACTAATTTGAACTTTCAAGTCCTTGTGCCTCCTCTCTCAGTAGCATTTGCATTTTGCTTTGGGTTTTGATTTCATTGCCTCCTTCTTACTTGCTCTACTTTCTTTCCTTGAGAAAGGATACATGTAGGGCAGGGGTGCTTGCCTTTCATACCAGGCACCTCATAAAACTGGGCATTGTGGCCGTAATCTCAGCAGGAGGCAGAAGGATCAGAAGTTCAAATTCATCCTTGGCTACATAGTAAGTCTGAGACCAACTGGAGTACATGAAACATTTTGTCAAAAAAGAAAAAAAAAAGTGGATTCATGAATGTTTTCTTTGTGATACTGCTTAATCCCTTGTATAAAGTTCATCAAATATGTGAATTTTTTCTTCTATTTAAAATTTTGTGTTGCTTCGCAGGATTTGTTTATTTGTTTATTTGAGGTAGAGTCTCTCACATAGTTCTGACTGTCCTGGAACTCACTCTATAGACCAGGCTGGCCTTGAACTCACAGAGAATCCACCTGCCTCTCTACCTCCTAAGTGCTGGGATTACAGGCGTGTGCCACCACTTCCTGGCTTCATGTCTCCTTTTTAGTTAGACTTTCTATTGCATTTTTAGTTACTTTATTTGTGTTGGGGGGCAGTGTTAGCAGCACCCATGTGTCACAGTGTACTTTGTGGAGGTCAGAGGACAACTCTCAACAGTCAGCTCTCTCCTCCTACCATGTGGGTCCTAGGAATGGAACTTAGTTCTTAGCCTTGGTGGCAGGCACTTAACCCACCAAGGCATCGCTCCAGACCACTTTCTCCTTTTTAACCCGGCTAGACCCGAGCCCATGCAGTGGTGCCGACCGACCATATTCAGAGTCAGTCTTCCCACATCAGTTAACCAAATGTAGACAGTTCCTCACAGGTGTTCCCTGAGATTTGTTTCCTAGGTGATTCTGGGGCCTATCAAATTGACAGTCAGTATTAATGATTACAGGATGATTGGGACACGGAAGGTATGGCGGTATATGTCCATAATCCCAGCACTCGGGAGGCAGAAGCAGGGGAGTTTGAGTTCAGGGTCAGCCTGGGCTACATGGTGAGACTCTAGATCAAACATTAAAACAAAATAGAAGTTCCAGTGACAGAACTCTTGAGTTTGCTTTATTTTAGGGGTGATTTTGTATTTGATTTTTCATTTTTTTTCTGCCCTAACCTTTTTTCATTTTTGGTAAATGCTTAGTTTCAAAATTATTTTCAGTTTTTGCAATGAAGTGTGTGTTTTTCTATAAAAATGGACTAAACAGCATTAGCATTAGCAAATTGTTTTGTCTAGAAATTTGAGAGCTGAGCTAGGGAAGACATGTCCGCTCTCCCTATTCCGGCCTGTTGTCGTGTTTCCCTCTCTGCACTCTGTAGTGCTCAGGAGGGTCTGGTGTCACTTGTCCTGGTGACAAGACCTCCCTTGGGAGTCCTTTTTGAGCTTACCGTCCAGATGTGGTGCAGGAGCCCCAGCTCGCAGCCTGGCCTTGGTGTTTGGTTTTCCAGTGTGTTTATTCCAGGTAGTGTCTTAGCATCTGGTTAGGAAAACACCTTCATTATCTACGGTGCTGTTTATGTGCCTTGGAGCCTTATTACCAGTGGAGCAAAGGCATCATTTCATCTTTCATTTCCTAGTTCTAAGCACTGTACCAGAGAGCAGAACAAATGCAGTGTATCTACTGTGCTTTCAAGGGAATTGCCCGTCAACAAAGTGATTCATCAGCTGCTTAAACTCTGGACTGGGGGCTTCGTCTGTAAAGTGCTGAGTTAGATCTCCAGAATTCTTTCTCTCACATACACAGAAATGCGAAAACCTGGGTATGGTGGCCTGAGTTTGTAATTCCAGTGCTGGGAAGTGGAGACAAGCAGATTCCTAGAGCTTGCTGGCCAGCCAGTCCAGCCTACCTAGGGAGTTAGTCATAAGCCAGCAAGAGATCCTGTCTCAAAGACAGGCAGGCAGGCAGGCAGTCAGGCAGGTAGGTAGGTAGATAGATGAGAGGCAGGTAGGTAGATAGATGATAGGTAGATGGATGATAGGTAGGTAGGTAGATAGATAGATGATTGGTAGGTAGATAGATAGATGATAGGTGGGTAGGTAGGTAGATGGATGATAGGTAGGTAGATAGATAGATGATAGGTAGGTAGGTAGATAGATAGATGATAGATAGATAGATGATAGGTAGGTAGGTAAGTAGATGATAGATAGATAGATGGATGGATGGATGGATGGTAGGTAGGTGGGTGGATGGATGGAAGGTAGGTAGGTGGGTGGGTGGATGGAAGAGCTGGTGAGAAAGTTCAGTAGGTGAAGGTGCTTGCCATGGATTCTGATGACTTCAATGCCACCCCTGGGTGGGAGAAGGGAAATGACTCCCCAGAGTTGTCTTTGACCTCCAGAGGCACTCTGTGGCACATACACATGCAACCATGTGCACAATAAATGCGTAAAGGTGGACAGTACCTGAGGGATGATACCTGGCGTTGCCCTGGCCTCCACACACATGCATACATGTGTATGTGTACATGCACAGTGACCCCCTCACCCCCTGAGCTTGAACTCCTTTAGTGCCGGTAGTAGGAATGCTGCTTTATGCAGAGCAAGTAGCAGGGGCATGCTGCTTTCTTTACTACCCATGTCTTCCTAGGGAGAAATTGAGCTGGCTTTATCTGGATTGAATCTGTAGCTCTAGCTATACCTTCATGTACTCTTTTGCTCAAAGACTGGTCCAAGAAGTAGTGGGGGTTTACTTTCATTGTTTGCTTGCCATTTATTCCATTACACCACATGCATGAGTTCCCAGTTGAGGAGGACAGCCCTCTGAGAAGAGAGGTGCTTCTCAGTGTGCGCGGTCTCAGTGTGCGCGGTCTCCTGTGTGCGCGGTCTCCTGTGTGTGTGGCCTCAGTGTGCGCGGTCTCCTGTGTGCTGCTGGGCTTACTGGTACTGATGGGCATGCCGAGCATGTGGTTCATGGCTTAGACCCACATTCTAAGTGAAAAAAGCTTTCCAATTGGTTATTTTTTTTTTTTTTTTCAGAGCTGGAGTAGATTTCCAAGTTCACCAAAGCATTTGTCTGGATATAGTAATGATGTTTTGCTGAATTGTATAGTAATGATTGTATAGAAGAACCAGGGAGGAATGACTTGAGAATCTCACTGGAATTACTTGGCTAGACATCTTTCGGGGTAGGCTGGGCCTAGAATGGATGCAGATATGGTGTGTTAATGAGAACTGAGCCCCCAAACAGCTTTTAATGAGAACTGCTGCCATTAAGAATTATTCTTGGACTGGGCTGTGGTGGCACATACCTTTAATCCCAGCACTCAGGAGGCAGAGCCAGGTGGATCTCTGTGAGTTTGAGGCCAGCCTGGACTACAGAGTGAGTTCCAGGAAAGGCGCAAAGCTACACAGAGAAACCCTGTCTCGAAACCCCCCCCCCAAAAAAAAAGAATTACCCTTGGGTTGAGGGGCTAGGGCCGTAGCTCAGTCAGTACAGTACTTGCCTGCCATTCACAACGCCCTGCATTTCATCCACAGTCCCACATAAAACTGGACATAATGGCATGTGCCTGTGACCCCTGCACTTTGGAAGTTGAGGCAGGAGCATATAGAGTTCTAGGCCAGCCTGAGACCCTGTCTCAAAATACTACTACCCCACCCCCCAATCCTGTTATCCCGAGTGATTAGTACAGACTGAAGGCTATATAGATTGCTGAGTCTTCATTCAACAAACATTCCTAATGCTATGGGGTAGAGAGAAAGGCTCTCAGCCTTTCCTAAAGAGTTCTATGTTTCTAAGGGAAGACAGACAAGTAATGAGATGGTGGATTCCGTGAGTTGGAGTGCTACTGTGGGAGAATAGAGAGGAAAGTGTTCTGCCGTAGTTCAAATGTGTGCCCCCCCCCAACTGTGTGTGTTGGAAACTTAACCCCCAAATTCACATTAATGGAATTGGGAGTGGAGCCTTTGGAGGTCATCAGACTATAATGGAGCTAAAATGTTGGGGTTCCCCCAGTGGCATTGGTGGCTTTGCTTGATGAGAAAGAGACACAGCTAGTGTGTTTGCTCGGATGCTTTTTCACACTGTGGTGTGGCAAGAAAACCTTCCCACAGATCAGTGCTGTGCTGTTCTTGGATTCAGAGTCTCCAGAACTATGAGCCAAATAAACTATTTGCTGTGAGTTATTCAGCCTGAGGTATTTTGTTTTAGCAACAGAAAGCAAACTAAGACAAGTTCCTAATCTGGGACTGAGGGAAAAGACATCTGTTTGTCTGTCTCTTCTATCTAGTGTAGCTAGAGTTTTCCTGCCTGGCCCACAGTCAGGGCAAATCTCTCTCACCCGCCAGTCCCACAGCCGCTCAGACCCAACCAAGTAAACACAGAAACTTATATTGCTTACAAACTGTATGGCCATGGCAGGCTTCTTGCTAACTGTTCTTATATCTTAAATTAATCCATTTCTATAAATCTATACCTTGCCATGTGGCTCGTGGCTTACCGGCATCTTCACATGCTGTTTGTCATGGCGGCGGCTGGCAGTATCTCCCACTCAGCCTTCCACTTCCCAGAATTCTCCTCTCTCCTTGTCCCACCTATACTTCCTGCCTGACCACTGGCCAGTCAGTGTTTTATTTATACAGAACGATATCCACAGCAATTTAGCTTTTATATATCTCTCAGTCTGTCAGTCACCTCTTTCTGTTGTGACCCGGAAGTGTGTGAGATCCAGGTGCACGCTCTCCTGTTGGGAACTCCGGGCCCGTTTGTTATCTTCCATCCATGGAGAGCTTTGTTGGCCGGGGCTCATGATCATGAAGCACACAGTCTGGCCCCAGGTAGTTATTCTTGCCATGTTCTAATTTTGTAAGTGGCTGCAGATACAAGAGTCCAAAAGCACCTTTGCTGAGAGAGGCTCTTGACACTAACCTCTTGGAGAATGAGATCCTCACCAATTAAAGCTTCTATTTCCAGAGCTTTACTTGAATCAGTAAATTGGTTTTGGAGTTTTGGGGGTGGGAGGAGACATGCCCTTTTGGAAAACTGTTGCTGTTGTAGTAGTTTGTGGATAGTGATGGCATTGTTGGCATGGTGTAGTTTTTATTGTAGTTACAAGCCCTTACGTACACTGAATATTTACTTGAAAACCGAGTCTTAGAAGATTTACTTGTGGTTTTTTATTATAAGTAAATGTACTTGATGATGTTATTTTATTTACTATTTGTGTCTATGTGTGTGTGCTTACATGCCTGGCACATTTGTGAAGGTCAGAGGACAACTTTTGGGAGTCAGTTCTCTCCTTCTGTCATATGGGGCCTAGGGGTTGAGCCTGGTGTCAGGCTTGTGCGGTAAGCCCCGCCCCCACCCTCTCCTCTAGCTCATAAGTGAATCCAGTCTGTACGAGTTGTAAATGAGACTCTTCACATTTGCGTCAATTATCCAGAAATGTCGTGCTGCTTAAATGAGTGGAAGTTTTCTAGTGTAAAGCATTCTCTCCTTTTGGTGTGTATGCTTATGTGGTTTAGGTGTATGTTTGTATGTATGTGTTCATACGGGTATGAATGTGATATATGTATGAATGTGAATCCAGGTGCATGTGCACACGTGTGGAGGCCACGTGGTGAATTCAGGTGTCTTTCTCAATTGTGTTTTCCCTTACATTTTTGGAGACAGTCTCTTGCTGAGCCAGGAGCTCACTACTCAGCTAAGCTGGCTGGCCAGTAAGCCCCAGGGATTTACCTGTCCCCACCTCCCCAGAGCCGTGTCACAAGCACATGCCACCACTCTGGCCTTTTACAGGGCTGCTCGGGCTCGAACTCAGGCCCTGTACCAGCACCGCCAGCACTTCACCTACTGAGCCTTCTCCCCAGCCCCCCCCGCCCCCTCCCCGTGCATAAAAATAGATAATACGTGCATAATTTAAAGGTTCTTTCCTCTCTGCCATCTGAGAGGAAATGACATCAGAGACATCATTGTTATTAATTACATACATGAACAAACATGCAAACCCACATGCTCCCCTTGTGTGGATGGTCGTCTGTTACAGACTACTGCATTGTGCTTTTCTAGGGCTTGCGTCTTGGAGCTTGTCCTGTAGTGCATTAAGGACTTCTTCCTCTTCATCATTTCATGAACGTCTGACTAGTGCTGTTGTGCTGTGTGCTGTGTTCACTATGGCTTCAGTTGATGGACAGTTTGTTGACTCCAGTATGTCTTATAAATAAGGCTACAGAGAAGAATTCTGTATTATTTTGTGTAAGTAAATACATTTCCAGAAGTTAATTTTTCCCATTATTATTATTTTTTTAGTTTTTTGAGACAGGGTCTCACTATGTATCGTGACTATCCTGGAACTCATTATGTATGTACACCAGGCTGGTTTCAAACTCACAGAGATCCACCTGCCTCTGCCGCCCAAATGCTGGGATTAATTGCATGTACTGTAATACCAGGAGATTGATGTTGACAGGTTTTAAACAATTTTTTTTTGTCCCTTGAGCCTTTCATACATGTATATAATGAATTTTGATCACATTCATCCCCCCTCTTCCCTCTCCAGGTCTTCATATCTCCTCAATGTTGACATATTTTTTAAAAAATTATCATTATTTTTCCATTATATGTATGTGTCTGTGTGAGCTCGTGTGCATGTTAGTGCAGGTACCAGTGGAGGCCAGAAAAGGGTGTTTGATCCCCTGGAGCAGGAGTTATAGATGGTTGTGAGATACCTGAAGTGGGTGCTGGGAACTAAACACGGTCCTCTGCAAGAGCAGTGTGTGCTCTAACCACTGAGCCCTCTCTCCAGCCTCACTGGTGTTCTCTTTTGTAAGTGTGCATGGTAATGATACTCTCACCCAGAGGGCGGGACAGACACGAAGACGTTTATCCAGTCACTTGCTACTCACACACGGGGTGGGGAACAGACTTGAAGACATTTATCCAGTCACTTGCTACTCACACGCGGAATGGGGAACAGACTTGAAGACATTTATCCAGTCACTTCATGATTGACAGCTGCTGCTTTGGATGTGCAGTAACCATTTTCTTGTTTGCCTGCTTGTTAGTGCTGAGGATCAAACCCAGGACCTCACACATGCCGGGCAAGTGCTCTGCTGCAGAGCCACACCCCAAACCTGCCATGCTTAATTTATTAATTTTGTGGCAGGGTCTTGCTATGTCGCTTTGACTGACCTGCAATTTGCTGTGGATGCTAGGCTGGCCTTGACCTCGGAGAGAGATACGCTTGCCTCTGCCGTGCCGGGATTAAAAGCATGTGCTACCAAGCCTACTTGCCATGCTTATTTTAAATTGTTGAGACCGAAGCCGGCTTGAGAAGTGTGCTGCTTTACCTGTTTGTAGTTTTGAGTCCTTTGCTCAGTCGCAGAGAAGAGTTCCTCATGTGTTCATACCCCAGCCTTCCTACACCTTCTGACTTCACATTAATACTCAGACCTTAATAGGCTCTCCTTTTGTCAACTGGGTGCAGCTCACCTCCCTGGGGACATTTGCCGCTCTGTGTCAGCTGTTACACTATCAAGTGACATATCAAATGCTCGCCTTTTATTCGCCCATGTTTGGGTATTTTCCAGTTCAGATACATCTGGGAAAATCTCTCAAGCTGGATGGTATACATGCTCCTTGCTGTTTGGACTTTGAGTAGATTTTGCTGCAAGAAATAGACTATTCATGTAGTGTTAGGAACTGAAAGTCTTATCTTTAGAGGGTACACCTATATAATACAAAGATCTTAATAAAATAAGTGTGTGTGCACCTATTCATATGTGCCTCTGGGTATAGAATTATATTGTTATAATTATAAAAAGCAGGGAATAAGTGAACACTTTAAGATTTAGATAATTGCCAGGTTTTCCCCCTGAATTGGCCTAAATGGATACAAACATTAAAGTATTAAAGGTACAGATATCTGTAGAGTGCTCCAGTATGTAACAGCAGGTCAAGGACATATGAGCCTTCTATAGATAGACCATAGGTTAGATTGTAAAACAAGCCTCAATACATTTAAAAGGATGGAAGTCCTACAAAGAGTTCTCTGACCACAGTGGAATGAAATGAAATATCAATAGAATGGAATTTGAGAAATTTGCAAATATGTTCAATTTAAAATTTGTACTCTGTAACCACCACGGCTGAAAGAGAAGCTTTCATGGTCCTATTTACGGCACCATGAGTGGACTTTCCCCCCTGCATTATGTCCTTCAAATGACTGAGGTGGGAATATAAATATCCTTTATGACAGTTACACAAAACCTTGTTATTCACCTGCTCAGGAATAAATGTTATTGAATCCCAGCAATACTCCATGAAAAAACTCAAACCAAACCAAAGCGTGTCCCAAATTAGATAATCTGGGCAGGGGCAGTGCTCAGGGGAATGTGTGGTTCCTAAGGCCCCTCCCTGAAGAGCTGGTGCCAGTCAGGGGTTGGGGAGAGGAAGCTCATTTCTGCAGTGTTGAGTGAGCTCCAGTAGTAACTCCCACCTCTGTTCGTGCAAGCAACTGTGATCCAACTCAGTGGGCTGCTAGAACCAAAAAGCAGACCCAAACCCCAAACCTAAACACACAAACCCAAACCCCAAACCTAAACACACAAAACAAAACCCCAACAAAACAAAAGATAAGAAAGGAGGAGGGGCCAGGCGGTGGTGGTGCAACCATTTAATCCCAGCACTCCGGAAGCAGAGGCAGGTAGATCTCTGAGTTCGATGCCAGCCTGGTCTACAGAGTGAGTTCCAGGGCATCTAGGACTGTTACACAGAGAAACCCTGTCTCGAAAAACAAAACAAATAAACAAACAAAAGGTAGGAGGAGGACGTGTTGGGAAGAAGGGAGTTCAGCAGGAGTGGGAGGAAGAGAAGGGTAGAGGTCAAATGACTGATGTGTTCTATACAGTTACATATATATATAATATAATATATAATATATATACGTATGAAAGAATAAAGATCCCCAGTAACCTAATAATAATAATCATCTAACAGCAGTACTTTCAACAATAAATAAATTAAGCTTTTTTATGTACAAGCACCTTTTTATGTTCGATAAAATATTTTATTTTTATTTTTACTCATGTACGTGTGTGTGTTTTCCATATGTGTACGGGTACCTGTGGGGGCCAGAAGAGTGTGTTGGATTCCCTAAAGCTAGAGTCCCAGGTGATTGTGAGTCTCCATGTGCTGGGTGCTGGGATCCAAGCTCTGGTTCTCTGGAAGAGCAGTTAATGTTCTTCACCTCTGAGCCATCTCTCTAGTCTCCTTTTGCCTTTTAAAGCAGTAGTTTAACTAATGTATTGTACAGATTTAGGATTTCTTAGTGACATCCCACATATGATATATTGTTCTGTCTACCCCTTCTTCAGGCATTCCATTATTTTTCCTTTTCCCATCGTGTCCTCTTCCCTTTCCCTATTGGTTCATTTAGGTTAGCATGCTGACCTCGACTTCCATATGCTTTCCTGCAAATGATAGCATTTCCTCCTCCTGCATGGGGGTCTGTCTGTCTTGTCTGTGTGTTTGTGTGTGTACAGTCATGAATGTGATGGCCCAAAGTTGAAGTTAGGTATCTTTCTTGATTGCTCTTTATTTTTTGAGGCATAGGATCTCTCACTGAACCTAAGGCTAGCGATTTCACTTAGTGATCTGGTGAGCCCATCTCCACCTCCACACAGATCTTCCTAATGGCTGCATTAATTTGTATTCCCACAATCAGTGTGTAAATGTTACTTTTACCCTGCATCCTTACTGGTATTCAGTACTTTTAATATTGATTCTAACCAGAGTGGGATGGAATCTTAATGTAGTTTTGATTTGCATTTTCCTGATAACTAAAATGTGAGCTTTTTTTCCTGTGTATTTATTGGTCATCTGTACTTCTTTTTAGATGTTTGTTCATAGTCCATTTATTGATTAGATTTCTTATTCTTTTAACTTTTTTTTTTTTTTTTTGAGACAGGGTTTTTCTGTGTAGCTTTGGCTCCTTTCCTGGAACTCACTGTGTATACCAGGCTGGCCTCGAACTCACAGAGATCCGCCTGCCTCTGCCTCCCAGGTGCTGGGATTAAAGGTGTGCGCCACCACACCTGGCATTGGATGCCGATCTTCTGTCAGATGTGTGGGTGACTAAGCTTCTCTCATTCTTTACACTGTAGATTACTCTATAGTTTTCCTTTGCTGTCCAAAACTTTTAAAATTTGATGTAGTTCCATTTGTCAAATCTTGCTTTTTTTCCTGAGCTATTAAAAGTCCTCCTATGCAGGACATCTTTGCTTCTGCTTATAACTTGAAGTGTTTTTCTATGTATTTTTTTCTAATAGTTTTAACATTTTAGGTCTTACATTAAGTAAGGTCTTTTGAACAGGTGTCTAGTTTTAGGCATCTACTTATGAATATCCAGATTTCTTTTTTTTTCATTTTTAAAAAGGTGTTTATGTATATGAATGTTTCTCATGAATGTATGTATGTACACCATGTGCATGCCTAGTTCCCAAGAAGGCAGGAAATAGGCATCAGGTCCCCTGAAACTGGAGTTATGGGTTGTGAGCCACCATATGGATGATGAGAATTGAATCCCTCTGAAAGAATGAGGGGTTGCTGTAACCACTGGGCCATCTCTCTAGCCCCTGTTTGTTTTTAAAGCCCTAGTTGTTATATGTAGCCATTTTTCTCTAACATGAGCTTGCCATCTTTGTTGAGAATCAGATGCTATATCTGCATTGGTTTATTTCTGGGTCCTTCAGTCTGTTCCCATTGCTCTACCTGCCTATTTTATGCCAATACTGTACTGTTTTTGTTGCTTCTGAATGACTTGGCTTGAAATCTGTTTTGATGGATATGTATAGGTTCTGCAACTTGTTTTTAGATTTCATCTGTTTGCAATATTATTTCCTATCCTTTCATTTTCCATGTCTGTGCTGATAAGGTGAGTTTCTTGCAGGTAGAAATGTGTTGGATATTTTATCTGTTTAATTAATTATTGCCAAGTCCTTGACTCAGTTTCCTGGGACTTGGCCTGACCAGGGGCAGTAAGGGAATAAAGAAAGACAAAGACAGACAGACAAAAAAGCTGGGTTTGGGTATCTGGGCTCTCAGATGGGGGGGGGGGGGGAAGCTACAGCACTGTGGGAGCTCGGTGTATTTATTATGTAGAGTTGAGCAGAGAGGTGGGGTTATTGCTGTACATCTAAACACGGCATGGGCTCTTCATTGTGAGGCTGGATCAAGGGGATAGGTTTAGCCAATCAATCCAGGTAGGAGCAGTCTCTGTGCGGGAGCAGTCTTCAGGCCATCATCCCCACATCTAGTGGGGAGGAAGCATGGTAGACCTTTTCTGCACACACTATCAACACTCACACTTGGACACCCGAGGAAGGCTTTGCCATCTCTCAACATCACACATTCAGTCAGGACTTCACACATGTAGGGCTTCCTTTTCTCTCCACAAACTGTCAATTTATGAAATGTATTTTGCCAGTATGTCTCTCTCTCTGTCTCTGTCTCTGTCTCTGTCTCTGTCTCTCTGTGTGTGTGTGTGTGTGTGTGTGTGTGTGTGTGTGTGTGTGTGTGTGTTTTAAGTCATGGTCTTAGTAGGTAAGTCCAGGTTGTCCTTGAACTCAGGATCCTCCTGCCTCGGACTTTCTGCCTGCTGGCATTTTGTGCACCTTTCCTGGCTTTTAAGTCTTTAAGCCGGAGAGCGAAGACCTTCTCTGTTTGGGGCCATTCTTGGAAGGTACATGCCAGTCCTTCCTTTCTTTTCTGCCTGTGAGAATCACTTTACTGAATTAATAATATTTGATTCTTTTCTCTTTTCCTTTGTTTGCCAACTGTTCTCTTGACATTTACTCTTTCTCATGCTTTTATGCTTGTGTTTATCTTGCATTCTTTTTTGGGTGTAGGATTCCTTTAAGTGTATTTGATAATGCTGACCTAGTGTCAGGAATTCCTTTGGTCTATGCTTATATTGAGAGGTCTTTTCAACTTTATTTTTGAAGAATTATTTGCTGAGTAAAGGAATAGAGGTTGGCAGTTGTTTTCTTTCAAGGCTTGAATTACATCACTCTATATGTCCTTCTAACCTTTAGAGTTCCTGCTGAGAACTGCCAGCAGTCTAACCTATTGGGCTAGGAATGTAAGTAGCAGAATGCCTCTTGCCTAGCATGCTTGGGATCCTGGGCTTACTCACCAGCACTAGGGCAGGAGGTGGGAGGAACAAAATAACATAACTTCTGCCTTAGGAAACCAGTAACACAGTAAACTCATAGCGAGCAGAGGGAGGTGGCATACACTAGATTGGAAAGGAATCAAATAGAAAAACATCACCAGAGCAAAAACTGGTTATTTGTAAAGGTAGCAAAATTGCCAAACGTTGAATTAGACCGATCAAGGAAAAGTGTAAGACACAAATCAGAAGTGGAAGGACATGATTACTGACTGTATTGGGAGTGGGGGAGATTACAAGAAAAAATTATATGCTAACAAATTAGAAAACCTAATGATATATCCGTGTTTCTAGAAAAGTATTGAAATTGACTTAAAGCCCAGTCCCAGAGGCTTTACATTTGGTGATTCTATCCAGTGTTTTATGAAGAATTCGCACACAGTCTTAGAGTTTGTCAAGACTGTCTAACTAAAGAACAAGAGGCAGTACTGGGATTAAAAGTGCACACACACACACCCGTTATTGTTTTTGTTTTTGTTTTTCGAGACAGGGTTTCTTTGTGTAGTTTTACGCCTTTCCTGGAACTCGCTTTGTAGACCAGGCTTGGCCTCGAACTCACAGAGATCCGCCTGGCTCTGCCTCCCGAGTGCTGGGATTAAAGGCGTGCGCCACCACCGCCCGTTGTTTTTGCTTTTTTAAACAAGGCTATAAAAAGGCCAATTCAGCGGAGGAAAGGGATAGTCTTTTCAATAAGTAATGGTGAGACAAATAAGTGTCCTTATGTAAAAGGATGGATTTGGATCCCTACCAAAATAGATTATGTGTATATATTCACATATATATGAACTTTAAATTGATTATAGGCCTAAATGCAAGCTCTAAAACTATAAAATTCTGTGAAGAAAACTTGCGTATAAATCTTCATGCCTTTAAATAAAGCAGCAGTTTGTTTTTCCTTTTTACTATATTGAAAACAAGCTGTGGTTTCTTAACTATAACAACAAAGTGGGGGGTAAATTGGTCTTCATAAAGTTTAAAAACTTCGTCAAATGACACCATCAAGAGAATGAAAAGAGATCCCACAGATTGAGAAAAAGATATTCGTAATTCTTATATATGATAAAAGAATTTTATCTAGAATATTTTTTAAAATTAATCTATAGAAAGATTTGTGACCTAAAGGCTAGCTATGATGACACATGCCTTTAATATCAACGTTTGGGAGGAAGAGGCTGGCATATTTCTGTGAGTTCAAGACCAGCTAGGAAGATTTACATAATGCATTCTGGGCTAGCCAGGCCTACACAGTGAGACATTTTAAAAAACAAAACACAAAACCCAATTGAAAATGAGCGAAAGATTTGATTAAATGTTTCTCCAGCAGTGATACTCAAATGATCTGGCATGCATGAAGCTCTTGCCTTAATCCTTAGTGCAGACCACCACCACCACCACCCCTAACCTTCTTTAATGTTGTAATTTTGTGTGTGTGTGTGTGTGTGTGTGTGTGTGTGTGCGCGCGCCCGTGTGCGCATGCATGTGCATGCCATGCTGGTAGAGGCCAGAAGAGGATGTTGGATCTCCTGGAGCTGGAGTTAAGGTGGTTGTGAGCTGCCAGATGTGGGTGCTGGGCACCAAACTTGGGTCTTCTGGAAGAGCAGCAAGTACTTTTGCTTGCTACCTTCTTCAACAAGTCATGTCCATGGGAAAAAAAAAAAAAAGAAAGAAAAGAAAAGAAAAAGAAACTCAACCTCGGTAGTCTGAGGAAAATACAAATTAAAGCCACAAAAAGACACCACTGTGTACCCACAAGAATGGTGCTAAGTTAGAGGGGCAGTAGTCCGTGTTGGTAAGTTGTGCAGGAATATTCTTAATGGGATTATTCATAGTGGTCTCAAAGTAGAAAGAGTCCAAATACGGGAAGAATATGACATGTCTGTACAACAGAATATCTTCAGCCAGACTGTGAGTGAAGAACTGACTGATAGATACATGCTACAAAGTGGATAAGCCTTGGAAACTGTGCTATGTCAAAATGTCATGCATGGAGGCCACACATTTTTTTGTCTCCATTTATATGTAGTGTCCAAAATAGCCAAACGTAGTAGAGCATTCTTGTAATCCTAGCTAAGTAGGAAGATTGTAAGTGTGAGGCCAGCCTGGCTATACAGTGATGTCTTATAAAACCAAAAAAGAAGAAAAGTCAAAGAAAAAAAAAAATGCCCCAAATAAGACTTTGGCTGGGGACATAGCTCAGTTGGTAGAGTGCTTAGTTAGCATGCACAAAGCCCTGGGCTGAATCCCCAGCACTGCATAAACGGATGTGGTTATTACATGTCTACAGTCCGAGCACTTTAGAGACAGAGGCAGGAGGATTAGAAGTTCAAGGTCATTCATGGCTGAATAATAGCTAGTTTGAGGCCAGCCTGGAATACATGAGACCCTGTGTCCAATGAGTGAATAAATATGATTCAGTGCAAGGCAATACAGTACAGTAGGGCTTGGTGAAAGACGAGGTGGGGTGGGCTGCTAAAGGATAAGGAATAGCATTGGAAGCATAGAAATGTTCTTGAATAAGATACTGGTGAAGGTCGTACAGTTTGTGCGTGTAATACACACTGCTGAATTTCGGGAGAGTTAGTGATCGGTGGTTATCCTGGTACCAGAAAGCCCTGTGTAGAAGTTGCTGGGGTCTGGTGGTCTGATTTCACTGGTAGGAGACTGAAGCTGTAGATGTAGCTGTGGAAGAGGCACCTGAAGTCAGGTATTGGTGGACTGGGTGGGTGATGCCCGTTCTCTAGAGGAACCAGTGTGTGAGCTACACCCTGTCTGATGCTCCTTGTCTTCCTAACAAGCTGGTACTCTGCCAGGATCTCATCTCCATGGAGGCCCTGCTTTGGGAAGCTGTAACCTAAGTTGTTATTACCCTCTCCTATCCAGGGTTAAGTGCCTTCATTTTGTAACAAATTGCTATGCTGATGTTGACACTAATCCCTTTATGTACGTTTAAATGTTTTTTAAAAGGAGAAGAAAAATCAGCCTTGTTAAAAAAAAGGTCTTTGTTTTCAGTTGATAGTTCATTTTGGAAAACTAAGGTTGACATTAAATAAACGGGGTTTCGTTTGAGGTTTTTTTCTGTTTAAAAAACATGAGAAGTGTGGAAGTATGGGGCTAGTAAGAGGTTTAGGGGATAAAGGTGCTGATCTGTTTGAACTCCAGACTCCATGTGCTAGAAAGAGAGTTTCTCCAAGTTGTCCTCTGATCTCCACATGCATGTTGTGGTGTGTGTACACACTCAAAATGCAATGTTAAAAAGAATATATGTTAAGTGGAAAGATAGCCATTCAGTAGAAAAGAAAGCATTCATGATCTTATTAATTAGGCTTAATTTAATATTTTATATTTCTATACTTTTTGAAACAATAGGCTTTATTATATAGCATAATTTAATATAATTCCATATCCTGTGTTGTTTACTTTTTTATTATTATACTTTCCTCATATATATATATTTTTATTTTCTTAAACATTAAAAACATTTTGTATATGAGAGTTTTTCCTGTGTCTGTGCACAACATGCATGCAGTGCCCTGGCAAACCAAAAGAGGGTGTTGGATCCCCTGGAGCTGGAGTTACAGATGGTTGTGAACTGCCCTGTGGGTCCTAGGAGCTGAACCCTGCTCCTCTGTAAGAGCTACAAGTGCTCTTAACTGTTGAACCCTCTCTCTAGCCCTTCATTTGTTTTAAAACATAAACTTTACAATCCTTTTTATAAGCTAAAACCCTTTTCTTTTTTAAGTAATGGACAGTCTGTAACACATACCGAAGCAGAGGGAATAGTGTTACAAACCCTCATCTCCCATCATGGTAGCTGTCTGTGCACATGCCTCTCTTTGATCTTGGAGAGAGTTCTGAGAAGCTGAAAAGAGAAGTGATTCTTTTTAAAAATTTTAATTTTTGTGGTGATGGGAACCGAACTGGGGTCCTCTGCACGAGCATTGAACACTCTAGCTGCTGGGTCGGCTCTCTAGCCCCTAGACAACTGCTTAAAGATGCTTCACTGCTAACAGTGTCCCTGAAGGAAGGCATGAGGGCCTTCTGAAGACGGGTGATTTAGGGGACATGTACAAGCTGCTGCTAGTGAGGGAGACATACTTATCCCGGAGCAGGTGACTGGGAGGTTGAAGGTTAAAGGTCTGAGGAGACAGAAAGGAGGTGTTGACGTCATCTCTATGGGCGTTGAAGTCATGGAGGAGACCAGAAGAGGTAGAGAGGGAGCCAGCTCACTGGAGTGTGGGCTGGTGACAGGGGAAGCTGGGCTGGCATGGTGGGGCTGAGTCTGACTGAGGTGAGGTGCAAACCCCGTCTTTGGCCCTCAGCGGAAGTGCTGCTGGGTCCCTGAGTGTTTTGTCTTCCTCCTATGCTACAGGCAGCTGTTTGCCTGTCTTCCTTGTTCTGGGTGGTAAGAGCCCCGAGTCACAGGCTGTGCAGTGTAGTTCCACAGTGAGAGTCGGTTACACCTGTCTTCCCATGGCTAGGAAGTGTTCACCGAGTGAGTGTGCAGGCTGCAGCATGTGGCCTTGGGGGGAGAGGAAAGAGAAGGAAGACGAGCCGAGCAAGTAGGACAAGAACAGCGACTCCTGCTGCAAAGCATGCTAAGCTGGGATGGCTGCAAAATCTGCGGAAGGAGCCGCAGTTTAGTGGACACGTGCTGCTTTTGACTCAGTGCGAGTCAGGTCCACCACATCGGGTCTTCCAGGGTTGGCTACTTAATAACATACCTGTCTTCTACATATGTCCTGAGACATTTCAGGTGGTTTTCGTTTATTGTTAATTAATTATAATTACATAACTCTCCCCCTTCCCTTTTCTTCTTCCAGCCCTTTCCAAGTACCCTCTGATATATATTGTGTGTGTGTGTGTGTGTATTTGTGAATATGTGTACCTGTGGGTGTGTGTGCAGGCACAGCACATATATAGGTCAGAGGGCAACCTCAGGTACCTTGTGTTAGGGTCTCTAGCTGGACTTAGGCTAAGCTAGCTGGTCTGCAAGCTTCAAAGCACCCTCCTGTGTCTCCTGTGTGGGCCGGGAGGCTGTGCTGATGTCCCCTCTTCTCACGTGACCTCTGGCCTCAGGTTCTAGCTTGAAGGCTCCCCGGCTTTGCCTTTAAAGAGAAGAAGGTTTATCTTGGCACAGTTTCTAGTATGTCAGTCCATCTGGCAGGGAAGGCATGGTGGCTGGAGTAGGTAGTTCTGGCTGTGGCCCTGCACTCTGGTATATCAGACAGCAGGTAGGACTGGCAGCCTGACTGTGCTTACTGACGTTTCTGGGAATATCACTTCCTGAGAGTTTCCTGAGTGTCTGCTTATGCGTTGACTAGCGCTTCTGAGTCCACGGCACACTGCTGTAGCATCCATGTTCAATCGTGCGATGATCGCAATCCATGCGATCTGTGCTTTGAACTTTCAGTGAGGGGGTGGTGGGTAGTGTAGTGGGAAGGACCACGTAGAATGCTTTTGTTTTTCTTTTTTTTTTGGTTTTCTGAGACAGGGTTTCTCTGTGTAGCTTTGGAGCCTTTCCTGAAACTCACTCAGGCTAGCCTCGAACTCACAGAGATCCACCTGGCTCTGCCTCCCAAGTGCTGGGATTAAAGGCATGCGCCACCACCGCCCGGCTTACGTACAATGCTTTTATTTTATGTTTACTTTTTATATTTTAAAAATAACTTATGAGGGTGGTTGTATATGCCATGGCACATCTGTGGAGGTCAGAGGACAGACAACTTTGTGGAGTCAGTTTCTCCTTCTACCTTTACATGGGTTCCAGGGATTGAATTCAGGTCAACAGGTTTATGTGGCATCTTTACCCACTGAGCCATCTTCCTGGCCCTCATTTTAAATCACATTGTGTGTGTGTGTGTGTGTGTGTGTGTGTGTGTGTGTGTTACACACACCTGTGTGTGCCTTTGTTTGCATGCAGAGGCCAGAGGAGGGCATTGGATGTCTTCCTCGGTCACTTTCTTTTTTTCTTTTTTTTTTTTTTGGTTTTTCGAGACAGGGTTTCTCTGTGTAGCTTTGCGCCTTTTCCTGGAACTCACTTTGTAACCCAGGCTGGCCTCGAACTCACAGAGATCCACTGGGCTCTGCCTCCCGAGTGCTGGGATTAAAGGCGTGCGCCACCTCCGCCCAGCTCCTGGTCACTTTCTTACTCCGTGGAGGTGGAGCCTGTCCCTGGACTTGGAGCTCATGTGTTTTGGCTGAGCTGACTGCCAACAAGCTTCACCCATCCTCCCGTGTGCTGGGGTTGCAGGTGCACGTGAGACCCGTGTCCAGCTGGTTATGCGGGTGCTGGGATCTGAACTCATGTCGTCCAGCTGGTGAAGCAAGCACTCTTCCCCACCGAGCCGACTTCCAGCTCTGAGATGCTGCATCTTAGAAAAGCTGGGTTTCCTGTGCATCTTCCTGGTTTAGAATGAAAGACCTAACTGGTAGTAGGAGAGACGTTGAATGAGAAACATATTACTCTGCCGGCTATAGTTAACTAGTTAGCTCTCAAATTTGCTAGTGAAAACAGTTTTACGGACTGAAGGGGGCCAGCTCAGGGATAGAACACTTGTCTGGCGTGCGCAAGTTCCTGTGTTTGAGCCTCGGCATTGTAAAAACAACAAACTCAGTTTTCGTACTTTTTCCTCATTATGCATTTACAGTGCCCGAACGTGATTTTTGAGAACTCAATTCATAACAAAACGGTAGTCCCAAGAGGAGTTGATGTCAACAGAGAGTCCTGTGTCAACAGCCTGTCTCCTCCCTTCCCTTTGCCTCTCTCCTCCTTTGCTTGCAAAGGAGGCTCCACCCATGGTGAAACTGCGGAGCAGGAAGGACAGTGTAGGTGCTGTCTTTGACTTTGGTTAATGTGACCAAGCCTGGGTTAGGGGTGCTCAGAGGAGCCCGTCCCATTTCAGGACTGAGTCTATTGAGAGATAGATGATAAGGCAATGAGCCTCAGTGCCCACCATGACTCTCAGAGTGGTGTGAGGGCTTTGGTGGATGCAGAAGACTGCTTTCCTAACTTGTACGTTAACAAGCTAGGAAACTGAAAAATACCAGCTTACCAAACACAGAGCTCACTGGCTCAATCCTTTGGGCTTCGCCATTCTGCTAATGAAAATAATAATTACGTTTTTCTGATACACTTGCCAAGCGTTCACGCCTCGCACCCCACATGTGATGGAGCGTGTTTGTGCGGCATGTGTTCTTTGTCTTTGATGGACTGTTTCCTAGCAGTCGGGTGCTCTGCTCTCTGGCTGATGTGTTCTCCTTTCTTCCTTTTCAGAATGGACTGCTGAATTATGAAGTATGTCAGACTCAGTCGTAGATCGTCCCTCCGCCACTCTCTCCTTCATCGCCTACTAGTTATTTAAATTGGACTTTTAATATCCACCAGCTGCTCTCCAGACACACATGGTGCATTGCTGCCATTCCCCGGATTGCATCTTTGAAACACACGCTCTTCATAGCCGTCAGCGAACAAAGAGGCCACCTCCCGGTCCGGCTACCGGGAGGGAGTCATCCTGACCGCCCCCTAGCCTTGGCCGGATCTGAATTTGAATCCTACCATGGAACCTCGAATGGAGTCCTGTCTGGCCCAGGTGCTGCAGAAGGATGTGGGGAAACGGCTGCAGGTTGGCCAGGAACTCATAGACTATTTCTCCGACAAGCAGAAGTCTGCCGACCTTGAGCACGACCAGACCATGTTAGATAAGCTTGTGGACGGACTCGCTACCTCTTGGGTGAACTCTAGCAATTACAAGGTAAGCCTTGCTCTAGGAGGTGCTCTTGAAGGTGGTGTGGCTGTCTTGGCAGATCAAAATGGTCTGGAAAAAATTCATTTGGGAAGTATCAGCCTGATCGCTCGGCTTCAAACACGATACACATGGAAGTTATGGGAAGAGATGGGGAAGCTTTTATGTGGGGACATTTACAAGCATCTGCAGCCTTGACGTTGAAGTTTCATTATGTTTTGCAGGGAGGAGGTTTTGACACGTTGGTGAATGGCCTGTCACAAATACAAGGTGTCTTTGCTGATCTCTCAGGGGTCAGAATGTAGAGCATTTTAGTTTCAAATTCCTATTTGGAAGTCTACTTGGTACCTGGCCAGAAAGAGTTTCAGTTGTCAGGGAGTGACTTTGACCCATGAGTAATGGCCTTTTGGCTTTGAAGATAAGGGCTCTTCAGGTGCAATAGGTGGAATGTGGAGGGGAGTGTCTGTAGGGAGGTGGCTATCCTTAGCCCATTTAAGTTGTGAGCATGGACCATTTTACCATTCAGGGTTGAGCTTCATGAGTGAAGTTTGAAGCACTGAAGAGGTGTTCTTCACCTGCCCCCCTCCTGCATCCCCCCTCGTCCTTTCCAGGGGGTGGCATCTCTGGATCAGGGTTGAGTGGACGGAAGGGTAGGAAGCGTGCATGGCTGCTGTTAGTGCTGGAGACTTTGTCGGGGCCACAAACACCGGGTCTCTTGTGCTGCTCTTTACTGACCCAGTTGCCTCAGGCTGATTTGGGTTTAGGAGAAGGGGCTTCCAGGATTCCTTTTGCTCCCCATTCCACATTGAAGCCCCAGTCTCAAGCAAGAGCGGTGAGCGCTTACGTCTGGTAGGACATTACCTAGTACATAATAGTTCATTCACCACTGGGTATACAATTCTCCCTGTCCTTGAAACTGAGCAGGAGCCCTGTCTCAGTCTATTCATTTGGCAGACGCTAATGAGTGCATCTCCTGTGCGGGCCACCCGGTGCTCTATGGTGAGAATGTTGGAGATGAGAGGTCAGTAGAGTCTACTTGTGCTTGTGAGGGCCGACAAGTTACCTTGTCTGTGTTTCTGTCATGGCTCTGCTACTCCTGTGTGCATGTTAAGAAACTGAGAAGTACTGTAGGAAATTTAGCAAGCCTAGTAGTGGCTGAGGTAATATCCAGGGAGGAAGAGTGCTTTCTGAACTCACAGCAGACCTGTGCACATCACTGGCCAATTTGCCTTACTTCTTCCCTTCCCTCCCTGCAGGGCCACTGGGCAGTGAGCGCCGCTGGGCAGTGAGCGCCGCTGGGCAGTGAGCGCCGCTGGGCAGTGAGCGCCGCTGGGCAGGGCCTTTTGATGCCTGTCCAGGATTACTTTCCTCCTCCTGCTTAACCGCAGGTCTCAGCCAAGGTGCTCCTCCCTCCCCTGAGGGAAGTCTGTGCTCACAGGAAGGAGGGAGGGTCCTTGAGTTGAGTCCGACTGCACTAGGAAGGGAGGTCACAGCTGGGATAATGCTGATGTTAACTAGCAACCTGTGGAGCCTGTTTCACTAAACAGTCTCTGAGTCTCAGGTTCCCATTTATAATGTCAGGATAATCAGATTATTTTCTAATCTTTACAGATTTATTGATGTTTATTTTATATGTATGAGTGTTGGCCTGAATGTTTGTTTGTGTGCCACATGCATACATTCCCCGGGGAGGCAAGAAGAGGCCATCTCCCTGAACTGAACTGGAGTTACAGACAGTTGTGAGCCACCATGTGGGTGCTGGGAACCAAACTTAGCTTCTCTGCAAGAGCAGTTAATGCTCTTAACCACTAGGCTATCTCTCCAGCCCCTTAAAAAATTTTTTTTTGTATATATGCATGTTTGTGTGTTTGTGAATGTGCATATGCTGGCGTTTGTGTGTAGGCTAGAGAACCTCAGGTGTTGTGTTTTGCTGAACTGTTCTCTTTCCAATAAAAACTCCAGAGTCAGATATTCTTATAGATCAAAGAACCAGAGGAGGAGTGACCAGCTGACCTTCCCTTTCTTATTGGAGACCCAGCCAGTGCCTCTTCTCTCCACACGTCCCAGATGGAAGAGAGTGCGCATGCACAAAAACCAAGTCCCTCCCTTCTCCTTCCTGTCTGACTTCCTTATCCGTATTCATGGCTCTCTATGGCTAATTCAGGTCAGCTAGTCGCTGGCTCCGCCCTCTGATTCAAAGTTAACTTTATTCACCAGCCTCGGAGTGTCATAGTGCGATCAAATACCCCACAGCATTCAGGTGTTGGTCCTTGCCATTCAGTCGATCTGAGACAGGGTCTTTTGCTCACTGCTGTTTTGTGTGCCAGGCCAGCTGAGCCATGAGCTTTTGGAGAGTCTCCTAAGCCCACCTCCCCTCGCCCCATAGGAGTGCTCAGATTATAGATGCTCTCCCACGTCCAGCTTTTACATGGTTCTGGGGATCTGAACTCAGCACTTCACCTGCCGAGCCCTCTCCCCAGCCAGGTAATAAAGGTTTTCTGAGCACTGAATGAGAGAGTGGGGCTCGGTTGTTTCTTGCCACTGCATCCTAAGCTCCTTAGTGGTGGCTCTTGTCGAGTTGGGGTGCTGGTCAAAACAGGTGATTGCACCACTGTTCAGGTACAGCATGTGCACATAGAAACACATGGGCTTCTGGGCAAGGCAGATATCAGCAGCACCACTTCCTGGAGAGCCTTGAAGTTTCAGTCCTTTCTCCGGGGTGGAGGGGGGTGGGGGGGGATTTGGAAAGTCACCAGAGGGAAGGTTTAAGACTTAGCACTCTGAGGAGTAGATCTTTATCTTTGCTCCCGCATGCTCTCTGTCCTTCCCCACCCTTTTCTTCTCCAGTCCTCCTCTTCTTCCCTCTTCTCTCTACTTTTTGATAGAGTCTTGTGTGTAGCCCAGGCTGGCCTGAACTTGGGTGATCTTGAACTCATGTTCCTCCTGACCCTGGTTCCCAAGTGCTGGGATGACAAAAGGTGTGTGCTCCCATGCCTGACTAGGGAAGTAATTAGCAAGCAAACCAGCTTGTTGGAAGTAAAGGGACAGAGATTGGAGTAGCTGCCAACTTGCTTGTGACCAGGTTCGCTAACCCGAGGTCACTGGGGAACACTCCGCTCTGACGTCTGCTGCTTTAATAAGGTGGTCGGTCGTGTATGGGGCTCTTCTGTGGTTTTAACCCTGCAGGACAGAGCGCGCCCTCCTTTCAAAGTGTCAGGTCTCTGAGTGCAGAGACTGCCCTGCTCCCAGCTGAAGCCCAGAGCCTGGACCTGGCAGGGGCACAGCAAATACTGGATGCAGGGTGGACTTGGAACGCAGACTGCTCAGCAGGAGTGGCTGGTTGCTTTGTTGATATTTGACACTAACTAACCTTTTAGGCTCCTTCTCCTTCTCCTTCTTACTGTTAGTCAAGAGTGCTGAGAATCTGAGGTACATTTTATTAGACTTGAATTTTAAAATAGTAGGACTAGATTAGCTTTCCAAACAGAACTTGGAAGCTGCACTTAGAGATTCTTTTAAGTTAAAGAGATGATAGTAGGAGAAAGGTGAAGTAATTGTTTGCCTTCTGAAGTGACAGTTTTCGTATGTTATTTCTTTTTCTTTCGTGTGTGGGAGGGTCATGTGTAGAGGCCAAAGGCCAGTCTTAGGGGTCATTCATCAGGAGCTACTCCCCCCCCCCTTTTTTTTGAGATAGGATTTTTCACCTGGCTTGAAACTTGCCTAGTATCTAGGCTGGCTGTGGCTAGCCATTGAACTCCAGGATCCTCCAGGGTGCCCCTCCTCAGCACTGGGATTATGTGGGGCCTGGGAATTGAACTCAGGTCCTTGGGCCTGTGTGGCCAAGAGTTCTCCCCAGTCCTTATTTTCTTAGCAGGAAAGGTAAATGCCATGGAGACAGGGTCCCACTGTGCAGTTCATGCTGGCCTCGAACTCTTGTCCTTTTGCCTGAGTCTCCCAAGTGCTGCCATTTACAGCTGTGACCCATGATGCCCAGCTAAGAAGGTGTGCCTGGGGCTTGAATAAATTTGCTTTAGATATTTTCCTGACTCTGCAGACAAGTTACCATTGACTATTAACCATGCACTTCAAACTACGAATCAGCCATCTTACTTCTTATTTAGTTATGGAGCACCCCTGCTACCTAAAATTAATAATAAGAATCTTATTATTTTGTATGTGTGTAGTGTGTGTGTGTTTGTGTGTGTGTGTGTGTGTGTGTGTGTGTGTGAATGTGTGTGAATGCCACAGTGTGTATGTGTGTGTGTGTGTGTGTGTGTGTGTATGTGTGTGTGAATGCCACTGTATGTGTGTGTGGGGGGGGGGGTCAGAGAGTATCTTTGTGGATTTGTCTCTCTCCTTCCACCATCTAGATCCTGGGACTCGAACTCGGATTGTCAGGCTTGTTGGTTTTTCCTCAGGCCCTTGGTGTCTGTGCTGTTTGACACGAACCAGAGTCTCCTGCTGTGGTTGTTCTAATGAGAAATGTCTCCCGTGGTCTTGGGCATTTGAGTGTTTGGTCTGTAGTTGCTGGCACTGTTTGGGGGAGGATCAGGAGGTACAGCCTTGCTGGAGGAAGTGTAGTGCTGGGGGCGTTGAGAGTAAAAAGTCCTGCCTCCTTCCAGGCTGCTCTGTTTCATGTTTGCATTTAAAGATGTAAGGTATCAGCTGATTGTTCCTGTTGTCGTGCCTGTCTACGGCCATGCCTTCTTTCTGGAACCCTCTGCCCAAATAAACTCTTCTAGGTTGCCTAGGCTGTGTGTTTTATCAGAGCAACAGAAAAATAGTTCACATACTTAAGCAAGAGGGAACTTCAGTTGAGGACTTTTCTCTATCAGACTGGCCTATGGGCATGTCTGTGGGACGGTTTTTGATCAGTGGTCAATGTGGGAGGGCCCAGCCCACTGTGGATGATACCACCCCTGGGCAGGCAGTTCCTGGCTATTTAAGACAACAGGCTGAGCAAGCCAGGGAAAGCAAGCCAGGAAACCATACTCCTCCACAGTTGCTGCTTCCGTTCCTGCCTCCAGGCTTCTGCTTTGACTTCCCTCATCAATGAACTGTGATCTGAAAGCATAAATAAGCCCAACAAACCCTTTCCTCCCCAGATTGCTTTTGGTCAGTGTTGTTTTTGTTTAAGATTTATTTTTATTATGTGTATGTTCATGTGAGTGTAGGTATTCAAGGATCCCCTGGAACTGGAGTCACAGGCAGTGTGAGCCACCTGATGTGGGTGCTAGGAATAGAACTCTGGTCCTCTAGAAGAGCAAATAGTGCTCTTAACCACTGAGCTATCTCTCCAGTCCCTTTTGGTCAGTGCTTTATCACAGCAACAGGAAAGCATCTTAATTTTGTACATGAGGTAATCCTGTTGGTGGTTATGGAATGAATCTTAAGTATGGGTCCTTCTTATTACTGGTCCAACCTTCCATAAGATCTCAAGGGGCAGACAGATCAGTATTTTAGGCATTGTGGAACACATGGTTTTCTAGCAAATAGGTAATTTGGGTCACAAAACAACTAAAGATAATACATGAATGAACAGGCTTGGCCATGTCCCAGCAAAACTTGATTCACAGAAACTTTGGCCCTGTGCTCAGGAACACTGAACACCTTGATATGACTCAGGTGAACACTTTCTCTTCAGCATGGGAACCATTCATGATTCATCAGGGTGAAGAGTGGGGACTTCAATTTGCATGTGATTTGGGAATGGGGGCATTAGTTTAGATTAGAGCAGTTTATTTTTAATCCTTTATTTCAGGAACACTTGCCTGTTTTAACTCTCTCCTCAGACTCATTGATACCAGTTAGAATTGCCAGCCTGTCACGGTCACGTACAGTGAGCTGGCTTTGGGCTTTCTGGACTGGGTGACGTCATCTTCAGGAGGCCGGAGAGCTCAGTCAGTAAAGTCCCTCCCTGTGAAGCTTGAGGACTTGAGTTCAGGTCCCCGGCGCCACAAAAAACTGGAGGCAGTGTCACAGATTTGTCACCCCAATGCAGGGGCTGGGCAAGTGGAGGCCGGCCAGCCTTGCCAAACCCATGGGCTCCAGGCTTGGTGAGAGAGACCCTGTCTCGAATAAGGTGGAAAGCCATAGAGGAGGACAACCAGTGCTGACTTCTGGCCTCTCTGCATACATAGTATACACCTATATAAACACACACACACACACACACACACACACACACACACACACACACTGAGTCGTTTACAAACGTTTATTGATTTGTTGTGTAAGTGTCTTGTCTTCAGGAATGTATGTGCACTACATACTTGCCTGGTGTTCTCATCAGATCCCCTGGAACTGGAGATACAGATGGTTGAAAGCCATCATGTGGGTTCTGGGAACTGAACCCAGGTCCTCAGTAAGAACAAGTACTCTTAACCAACATCTCTCTAGCCCAACATGCCAAGTCATTTAAGGGTTTAATAATTGGTTATTTAAATACTGGTACAGGGCTGTCAAAATAGCTCACTTGTGCACAGGGCCAATGACCTGAGTTCAGCTGCTACATCCCACAAGGTGGAAGGAGAGAACTGACTCTCGAGAGTTGTCTCTGGCCTTCACACGTGCACTGTGGCACAACCGTGCCTATGCTTGCCCCTTCCTGCCTCTCATACACACACAATACACACACAGGTACACACACACACACACACACACACAAGCATGCACACACACACAAGCGTGCACACACACAGGCTGTGTAATTGAATATTTATATACTTATACATCCAGAGCACACCATGGGGGTTCTGTTTAGTCTGGAATAACTTGTGGAGTGTTTCACTTTGTTGAAGTGATCATGGGAGACTAGAGGCCCTTCATACCCATAAATCTAAAGTTTCTCTTTAGATTATCCATATATCAGAAATAAAGTGAAACCCTCACATTTTGAACATGGCTTTTCTCAGTGATCTGCTCTTCCCTTTTCTTTCCTTTCTTTCTTTATCTTCTTGGTTTTTTAGAAGCAAGATCTTACTATATAACCCTTACCAGCCTGGAACTCTATGGAGACTAGGCTGGCCTCAAACTCACAGAGATTCTCCTGCCTTTACCTCCTGAGTGCAGGGATTAAAGGCCGTCACAACCATCCCCAACCCCTGGTATTCCTTTCTGGTTTCTTTGATGAAAGTCTGAAGGGAAGGAGAGACGCTGGGGTGCATTCCTGCACATATTCGGAGCCATCGTGTCCCCGCTCACCATCGTGTTCCGGAAGAAGAGTGTGTGTGACGGCCCCCGAGGGGCTGGTGGGTTGTGGCCGCCTGAGGCAGCTGATTGGGACAGGCTGTGCAGTCTGCGCAGCTGCTCTTGCCACCTTGACTCGGCTGCTGTGAAGTCACATAGCCTGTCACCCTCAACAGTGCGTGTGCCTTTGAGCTCTGTGGACACCCAGCATCCCGGAGGAGGGCGGTTTCTGTGAATACAGCCTCACAGCCTTCGCCCAGCACCTAGACAGCACAGTAGCTTCTGTGAATGCACCATCATGGGCTCTTCTCAGAAGTTTTCACAGTCACAAAGCCTGAAAAACCTAGTGTTTGCCCTTGGAACTGCCAGGAAACTTCATAGGCTTTCTTTACCAGCTACCTAGGAACACGTTTCACTGCAGAAGGAAGTTGATTGTTGTTGCTACCTCAGAGAGTATTCAAGGAGTATATTAAATAGTGCGGTTTACCTTCTTAAAACCTTCCAAATTCTTTGTCCCAGAACACACCTGGATTCAAGTTCTGGATAAGCAATTGTGGACCTACGTGCAATACCGTGGACTAATGGCAGCCTGTGGCTATGACACATTCACAGCGCCAGATGATGTTGAAGGGAGCTACTTTTTACTATATGAGACACTTACGTCATTTCCATTTTGTAGATGAGAAAACCGATGCCCAGAGAAGTCAGGTGACTTGTTTGGGGTGATGACCTAGTAATTAAGGTTCCTGGGATTTGAACAAAGTCTTTATGTAACACCCAAGGTTAAGCATTGGCCATTTGGCAGATATTATGCTGTGAAATCGCACTGTATAGAGAGGATGGGGTGGGTCTCTGCCATCACACTGTATGGCTGGTGTCCAGGCAGGGTAGGTTTGTTTAATTTAGTATTTGTGAACTTTGCCTCTGTCCATGGTTGTCTCAAGGCCTGTGCCTCACTGCTGGGAATTTGAATTTGGAGCTTCTAATTCCTTCTAGATTAGCCTAGGTAACTTCCCTGCCCTAAAAGCTGATATGGTCTGATTGGAGGAGCAGCTAGGATGTACAGGAGGGTAGGGACACACTACACAATGAACAGTCTATTGTAAATTATCCCATGGGAATGTGTATGAATGCTTTAAGTGGAAAGACGAAGAAAGGTTAATAGGGTATTCTCAGTTGGAAAGACCTGATGGAAAAGTGGGTTGAAAATGGTTGTGAAGCGACCCCTCCTGGCAGCACCAATCTACTCCCAAGAGGACAATGGGCATCGAAGACACTCCGTATGGATTTTGTCCTCTTGGCAAAACTGGCCTATTGGGCAAAGAAGTACCCTTGCTTTGACTGCTGATAGTAAGCACACTGTCCAATCTGGACAAGCAGGACACCAGGAAAAGTGACTGCTAAACCTTGCCTAGCCAGTGTAAGATCGTCTTTCAAATTTTCCTGCTTCTGAAAATGATCTGTCAGATCTTCTAGTCCATTAGCCAAAGTAGGATGCCCCAACATTGCAGAGAAACCTTGGGTGATTGTCCAGGCAGCCAGCTGTTTCTTTTATTTCTTGCTTGCACTTCCTGCTTACTCAGATATTATTACTTTCCTTCTCAGGTCTTTGGGGTCGAAGATTAGATAGTTACAGTTACAATCCTCTCTTATCTTAGCTAAGAGCATATCAGGTACAAGATTTAGACTCTTCAGGATAGGACAGCTATTGGAGCAATCTCTGTAACTTGCCAATTACCTTTGGCCTGGACATTGAATATGTGTTTCTTGCTTGATGTTGTTCTTGTTGGTTGTAGTTCCATTTTTGTTTATGTTAGTACCTTTTCTTCCTTCTAGACAACACTTGATAATTGTTTTTATTGCATATAGCTTTGTATTAGGATTAGAACCCCTTTATGTAGACAGGAAAAGGGAAGAGTTGTAGGAATTCGTTCTGTTCAGCCAATGACTTTGGGGTTGAAAGCTTTAGGACGTGGTCTTGCCTGTGTATGTGATGGATTAAGAGCAGAGGAATAGGGGTCTGCAGTTTCTCCAGTGGTCGGAGCAAAGGCAAGCCTTGTGGTTGGTCCCCCTCACCCTTGGGCAGAACGACAGGACAGCAGCTGCTGGATCAGCAGGACCAGCAGCATCGTCTTCCTTGTTCTGTGTTAGTGAGTCTGTTTCCATTGCACCCCTTAATAAATTATTTAATAGACAAAAAGAAAATGGCCGTGAAGAATGAGAAGTTAAGTCGCTAGCAGCCTTTTCTCGTCTCTCTTTGGGCAGCACTATCTGTGGCCTGTGGAATGGTTAGTCTTGCCCAAGCCACTTCTCAGAGCTCAGTGGACACATGCATTTAAGGGCAGGAGGGGGATGTGTGGGTAGGTAGGGAGGGGCCTCTCTCTCTTCCCATGCCTATCTCCCAGCCTTGGCTCCTTTCCTGAGGCTCCTGTTTCCCTCCTGTGTCCTTGAGAGGAGAGCCAGAAAAGATTACTGCCTTCAGATTAAGTGGTTTCTGTTTCTTTTCCGGCTGGCTGCTTGCTTCCGCCAAGTGGTGCATCCTTTAGGAGGCCGGGGAAGAGGCTCTTCCTGGCTTTCTGTGCACTGTTGGCATAAGGGCGCTGGGAGTTAATTTCTATGGTGCAATTAAAAAAGATGCCTCTCCTGTAAGTAGAAAAGCTATAAGGAGCATTGCTAAGCAAAAATAGACAACCTCAGGGCATATCACTTCAAGAAAATGTGTGTGGATTGTCAAGTGAAAATGGTCTTTTTGATATTTGTAGTTGATTACTTTCTTCCTAAACGTGTGTGTGCGCGCACACACGCACACACACGCATATGACAGATGACAAGCTATACTGGAAATAATTCAGATCTGAGTGTGAGCCATTTGGTTCCCCTCCTGGCTTTGTCATTTTGACCTTTGTGCTGTAATGGATCCAGTGCTGCCTTATACATGGACTTATTTGGAGGATTCAGCCGGTGCATGTCAAGTGCTGCCGCAGTGCTGTGCAGGTAGCATGTGGGCAATAAAAGAAATCAATGAAGACATGTAATTGGGGTCAAATGATAGCATGAGCTATTCAAAGTCAACTTTTGTGGGGTTGATGTGGCATGCCTTCCTGTAGCCCTGCCGTTAGCCTGTGTCCCAGGACAGGAGACTCAGACCTTCTGTAATAAGATGAAGCCCTGAGTTGTTCAGTGCTGATAATCCAGTCCCTGAGCAGAGCAGCACCTGACCAGGGAGCCCATCAAGAGTGTGGTAAAGGCTGCTGGAGTAAATGAATGCATTGAACGAGGACCGTGGTTTTTGGAAGATTTTGCCTGTCCTTTTTATTTTTAAAACAACTGTTATACTTTGCCTTGTTTCCAAAAGTTAAAATTTAAATAAGGGTACAGATACAGATCATTAATTGAATGCCAAATGCAAAGAGAGAAACATCTGGGGTGCGCAGTGCAGCCAGCAGTGAGGCTGATGAGGCCTGAAAGCTAGTGTTTACCAATAACTAACGTTTATTAAGTGCTCCCTGACTGCCAGGCTCCTCAAGGGCTTCGACTGCTGTTTGCTGTGATCTTCGGGGAAGCGTTTGGGATAAGCCTGTGATTATTCAGTCTCCATCCCAGGAGACCTCCTAAGAGAAGTTTGGAAGAAACTTCGCTGAGATTACATGACTAGGCACGCCAAGGGCAGGTTTTATTTTATTTTTAAAGTATCTCCTATGCTTTGGCAGTTTCATACAATGTATATTCTGTATATTGATCCTATATCTTGAGCATATCTATTCCAGTGTCCCTCACCCCACCAACACATCTCCCTCCCACTCAATCTCTCCCTCACTTTTTTAAAGTGACCCTGAGGCTGGTTGGTGCTGTTGCTGGATGTTGACTGAGCTAGTGCAGGTGAACATAGCACAGAGCCAAATCCTGTCTAGAACTCAGTAGTTCATAGCACGCTTCGCCATCCGCTGACCCTTCCATTCCTTCTGTCACGTTCCCTGAGCCATGTCAGGGTGGGGTTGATACACATGTCCCACTCAGGGCTCAGCACTCAGGGCTCACTTATTCTCAGTGCTCCGACCAGCCACGGCCTCTGTAGTAAATGCTCCCCGGTGTGGAAAGCAGCTTCTCTGGCCAAGGTTGGAAGCGGCTCTGATCCATGGGTGTGAACATAAATACTTGGAAGGCAGTTTGACCACATGGATAACGACGTAGTCTTACCTTAGGGGCATGACTTCATGGGCTTTTGACTGTGTTTACAGTACCAGGCATGAATTCCCTCCTGTGGACCAGGCCTCAGATCCAACAGGAAGGGGGCAGTTGCCTTTCTGCACATGGCAGGGAGTCAGTCTGGATGATACCCTTGACCTGGGGTGCCTCTGTGCAATGTGCAACACTGGATGGTTTTCAGCAGTTTTAATGGTTGCACTTAAGGGAGCACGAAGAAAAGGTCAAAGGTCACAGGGATTGTTTCAACAGACAGAGAGAAGCAACTCTTTTGGTAGATATGTGGTATGTGCACATATGTGCCCATGTGTTTGTGAATGCATGTTCTCGTGTGTGGGTACATGTCTGAGTATACAGTGTAATAAAATGAATTCAGGAATTATTAAGAATTTCAGGCTTCAGGATGCAGTCTATTTATTGAGTATTGACAGTGAATAGCCTCCATGATAAATCTGATTTTTGATTCATAGAAGATATTCTTTTTTTTTTTTTTTTTTTTTGGTTTTTCGAGACAGGGTTTCTCTGTGTAGCTTTGCGCCTTTCCTGGAACTCACTTGGTAGCCCAGGCTGGCCTCGAACTCACAGAGATCCGCCTGGCTCTGCCTCCCGAGTGCTGGGATTAAAGGCGTGCGCCACCACCGCCCGGCCATAGAAGATATTCTTAATAAAGCCTCATGAAATAATTTTGATGAACATTTAGAAATGTAGATATGAAGTCATTTTTTGTTATGTAACATCAAATCATAACCTGTTTTCTTTTAATTTTACTTATTGTTGTATATGTGCATGATTCCATGTGGTGGCCATATGTCATGGTTTGCATGTAAAGGTAACAGGAGTACTCTGTAAAGTCAGTTTCTCTGCTGTCTTTAGTGTGGGTTCTATGGATGAAATTCAGGTCACTGCCCTTTGCTCACTGAACGGCCCACTCACTTGTTTATTTATTTATTTGTTGTTTGAGACAGAGTCTCTCTTGAAGCTTGCCGTTTCAACTACATTGTCTGGCCGGCCAGCCCTGGGAGCTACCTGTCCTGGGACTCTAGACGCTTGCTGCTATGGCTAGCTCTTCTGTGGGTGCCAGGGACCCAAGCTCAGGTGCTCCTGCTTGTGTGGCAAGCTCTTAACCCACTGAGCCATCTCCCCAGCCCTGAAAGCCACTGGTGGTCTTATGTGTGAAATCACTATTTTATTATTTATAGCCGTAGGGAAAAGATGGAGAGAGTATTTCCTGGCTCTTCCGGGGGGCTGACAGACTGGAGGTATATAGCCAAGTGTGCCATGGTTGGGACAGTATGTCTCTGTGTTTGTGCTTCATTTCTTTTCTCTGTGCTTCTTTCATTATTTAAGCCTCTAACTGCGTTATCAAGTGAGACTTTCTCCTTTTTCCCAACTCTTTTTGACTCCAGGACTTCTCTTTGGTGGGGATTATACTGTGTGTTTAGGTCTGGTGCCGTTCCTTTTGCCTATTAAAAATGTGAAGTATGAATTGTCTGTATATTGAATGCTCTAAAGGGCTGTGGACAGGTGAGATGGCTCTCAGTGGGTCGAAGCTCTTGCCGCTCAAGCCTGAGGGCCTGAGTTTGAGTCCTAGAACCCCTGGTGGACAGCTGTCCTCTGACATCCACGGGTGCTGTGGCGCCCACACCTGCAGTCACCACACACACTAAGATAGTTTAAACTGAAACAAGAGTTGTATAGTACTTTAACATTTCAGCTGAGCTCTCCCCACATGCCTGGGTATCTGATAAATGAGGAATATAAGCTGAGCCAAGTGAAGTCAGGCCTGGGAAGGGGAGACATGAGAAGGAGAGCTAGGCAGCTGGGCCTGAGGACTCATGTCTAGCCCTCCTCTGGATCTGGCTATACCCTGTTCTCAAAGACCCAGTTCACTGCTCTATTTTTACCTCAGGCCCTGATCTGTTCTCTTGGGGCTGGATCTTTCCCGATCTGAGATCTTTTAGATGGAAGCAGCTGATAGCTTAGTCATACTGCTTTGAGAAAAAGTGGATTCAGAGCAGGTGGGGAAAGCCAGTGCTCTTCCCTGTGAGTGGTGTGCTGGGGCTGACCGACCGCTGTCAACCTCGTGCCCAGGTGTGGCCTGCAGCTGGCTGGTCGGGACCCTGTTGTTTGAACGTAAAGTATAGATCTTCTTGTAAAGTGAACTTGGAGGAATGAGATCCAGGGCCCCAGAACTACCGGTGGATGTGGAAGCTCATGTCATGCACTGAGTGCAGCTGTTGATAGGTGGACTTCAGAAAAAAAAAAAAAAATCCATTGAGTTTAGCTGAACTCAAGAAACAATTGGTCCTTCTTTACACATGGGAATGTCTGGTGTGACATATGCCAAACTCAATGGAGTCAGGACAGTAGAGTGGTTCAGGCAGCGTTGAAGGTTTTTTTTTTTTGGGGGGGGGGGTGGAGTCTTACTACATAGTTCAAGACGGACTGGTATTTTGGGGTCTTCTACCTCTTCTGCCTTCAAATTATAGGCATATGACATATATGCCATATAAATTCTGCCTCTTAGAGTTTAAAAATGTTTTAAAGCTTTTACTTAAAAACTTCAGCCCCCTCAACGCTGTGAGTTTGGAACACAGGCTGCTTTGTATTGGGTGTCTGTTACCTCTCTGCTCAGCTCTGTTGTCTGCTGAGAGGGCAAGTGTAGGCTGCAGCTAACGTGGCATTGCCTCTCCCTCAGGTAGCGTCGTGAAAAAGTGCATCTGAGATATTGATCCCCTTGTTTAACAGGGAAACATGCAGTTTCTTTCTCTTGCTATTTCCCAAAGCAGATGCATCCTGTTTAGGTCAGGGAATGCATACCTGGAAATGGGGACACCAATGGGGAGGGGACAGCTGTTGTACTGAGGCTCTGGGGAGGGGGTGATGCTCTAAATCTTACCTCAGTAATAGCTGCTTCATCTTCGCAGCCTCTGAGATGGTGACCTGCCTCTGGTGGCCCCAGCTTTGTACTTTGTCACTTGCTGGCAGGTGCCCCAAAGCTGCAGAGACACTTAGAACTGACTCTTTACATCAGGGCTTTCACTCATCGGCACCTGGCTGGTGATTTTTCTTCTGCTGTTTTCTGTGAAAGTGACTCCAGTTTTGTGAAGTGGGCAGTTTATAATGGAGAAGCTAGGAGCCTGGAAATCTGGAGTTAGACTGTGCTGTGTGACCAACTTTTCCTGGGGAGACACAACACACACATCTTCTCACCCCAGATAGAGGGAGCCCATGACCAACCTAAGTACGGTACTACCAAAGTCTACCTTGGAGAACCAGTGAGTTTTATTGGGGTTACTTATAGGAGTATGGGTGAGGGGTTACTTGCAGAAGCAGAAATGACTCAAAGACAGCGGCATCACCGAGGCCCACCCCAGCATGGGTGACACCTCCCAAAGCTGGGAACATGGGGCATACTGTACAGCCTGCAGGCAGCTCACCAGGGTGGAAAGTACCCTTTCCATGGGTCTCAGTTGGTCTAAACCTCTTCCAGGAAGCTGGGTTGGTTTCTGCTTCTTCAGGCAGCTGGTCTCTGAGTCTTTTCTGTAGCTTTTCTCCTGAGAGTCCGCTTTGCAGCTCAACTTCACTTTGTCAGCCTTCTTTGTGCACTCTGGCAGGGAGGGGCCTAGTGAATCTGGTTGGTTTCAGGGACTTCCTGAAGCTATTTTGAGTAGTTTACCTTCCTGCTTAAAGGAACCTCCTGCCAGATGGAATGTTTCAATCCTGGAGGAAACTGTACACAACAGGCTGTTACTATGCACACTTACATAACCTCCCTCTTTCTCTCACTGTGTGATGCGCTGTAGATTGGTGTGGTCTTCCAGTAACATTGGCAATATCAGGCCCATGGTTCTCGCCAGGATGAAAGAATAAAAGGGCACATTCGTAGAAAGCGGCTGCCCTATAGGGAGTGTGCTCAGCAGCGTTAGGATAGTGCTCCTCCCTTTTCTTTGTAGTTGGTCCAGCGCTGTCGTTGCTTATCCTTGGTTACTTGTGATTTACATTGTCTCTCAGTAGCCAACAGTGGTGAAACCTGTCAGCATCATTTCAGGAGACAGACGTTGAAGGAGTGTGGGCTGGGTCTTTGCAGGATAGTGGGTGATTTGTCCTGGTCTCTTGTTGTGTGTAGATGGGTGCTGGGCTGGATTGTGGGGTATTCTCTCTGTTGTTGTTGTTGTTACCTTTATTTTATGTGTACGGGTTTTCTGCCTGCTTGTGTACCTGTGCAGTATGTGAGTGCAGTGCCTGCAGCGGCCAGAAGAGGGAGTTGAGCCCCTGGGACTGGAGTTCCAGGCAGTTGTGAGTTGCCATGTGGGTGCTGGGAATTGAACCAGGTCCTCTTGAAGAACAACTAATGCTCAGCCATCTCTCCAGCCCTGTTGGTTTGTTCCCCCCACCTTGTTTTCACGAAAGGAAGCATTTGGAAATAAACATTTATCCCTGTGTGGATGACACTGAAATTACTTGGAGACATCTTCTGTCTCACTCCCCCATTCCCAGTGATGACGGTAAACTCAGAACGCATAGAAGCTGACTAGACTTGTAGGTGGTTGGAGTGAGGGAGAGGCTTTGGTTGCCTTGTGTGAAGCAGTTTAATTGCATACAGGAGCAGTGGATGGATTGTCCCACAAGGTTTTTAGTTCGCAGGGACTGTCTTGGTCCCTTCCTGCTACTGTAGCAAAGTAATTGCAGACTGGCAATTTGCAGTTATGAAATGTTTTCCTGACAGCTCTGGAGGCCAGAGTCCAAGATCAGGGTACTGCAGGCGCCGTGTGTGGGAGGGCTTGGGCTGAGCTTCCAAGCTGAAGCCTATGGCTGTGTCCTGGAGGGGATGACAGAACCCTGAAGAAGGGCCAAAAGGGCCTAGCCAGTTCTTCCCCAACCCTTTAAAAAGTCACTCACACCGTCTGGAGAGCTCAGCCTCATGACTCAGTTACCCAACAGGCCTCACCTCTAGTGTTGTCAAGTTCCAGCGTGAGCAAACACGAAGTCATAGCAGTGAGTACAAAGAGACCACAGAAGAGCCAGACTGGGAAGGACGGGGTGAGAAAGCTGCCCTTGATGGTGGTCTGGGGCTCTAGGAAGAAAGGGAGAGAGCTCGCTTGAGTAAAGCCAAGACGTGAATTAGAAGTATTTCTTTTGATTATGATTCTGAATACATGGTGAGGAGACTGAAGAGAAGAACTCCTGCCTGTGAGCATCCTAAAGTCGCCGTGTGGCAGGGTGGATGTGTGCCGTTTTCAGTCGTCTTCATTCCCAGAGGCTAGTTAGGACTGAGAGTCTTCCGGGTTAAGTACCGTTCTCTAGGGCAGGAGTGTTTGAATGCCAGTGAGTCTGTTGTCCATCCTACAACCGATAGGTGTATCCCTGCTTGGTAATCTCTTCGTGTAGGGACTAAGAAACTAAAACACATCTTGGGTTAACAGTAATGAATAGAATTTATATTTTCAGGAGGAGGAATTTTTTTTTATAAAAGTTCAGCAGATGTATAGAAGAACAACACCCCTCACAACCCCACTCCCTCCCCCCCCCCCCCGTGTGGGTGGGTGGATGGGTGTGTGGGTGTGAGTGCATGCGTGCATGCATGTGCCTGTAGGTTGACGTCAGCTGTCTTCCTCAATGCCCTCCACCTTGTCTTTTGAGGCAGGTCCTCTCACTGAACCTGGAGCTCGCCTACTCAGACAGATGCCCTCCTGTCTGAGCCTCTGAGCACTGGGCTTTCAGGCCTGCATGGCTGCCTCCAGCTTTTACATGAGTGCCGGGGATCTGAATGCAGGTTATACAGGAAATGCTTTAGTGACCACCATCTTATCACAGTGACTAGCTTTGGCTTGCTGACCACATGTGAATAGGGAAAACATCCTTTAAAGTACAAGGACTTTTCCATGGGTTAGCACTCTGTTCTCACAGTTACCTTAGGACTAAGTTCAGGAGGAGAACATGTATTTCTCTTCCACCTAAGAGCATAGGGCCTGTGGGAGGGAGGGAGTGAATGCTGGACTGGATCTCATAGCACCTACTGTTTCTCACTCTGCAGTCACTCCTGTGAAGAGAGTGTAAACTGGAAACTCAAGGTCGGCTGTCTGACACAGCCATTAGTAAAGGGACATTCAGGGAACAAGGTGAATCATCTTGCCTCACGATTTTTGGTGTTAGAGGTCAGGAGAGGGATCAGATTGTAAGCTAAGACTGCAGAGAAGGCTTTTTGACTGATTGAGGGCACGGCCTTTCATTTATTTCGAAGTGGTTAGAAGAATTGATGGTTCATTGTTTGTTCATTCCTAATGACGTGGATGGTGTTTTCCTCAGACTGGAATGCGGCTTTTGGCAATAACTGCATCACACTAGCTTGAAAATAACAGAGTCTGTAGGTACCAAATGTGTGTTTTTCATGCGTGTACTGTGTCTGCGTCCGTGAAAAAAGTGTGTGAATGAAAGTAAAAAAAAAAGTACTTGAAGCTGATAAGTATTTTTGGATCCCCAGTAGTGAGTTTCTCCGCCGAATTAAAAGTCCAGGTTTAATGAGCCAAGCACTCTCGGTGACTCTCAAGCCCCCCAGAAGCGAGGCAGGGGAGGGAGGAGGAAAAATCATGTAGCAAGTCTAGGGACCGAGCTGGGTGGGGTGGGGAGGAGCTGTCGCTTTTTGGGCTTTCTGAGAGGGTGGGGTTTGGAGGGGGGAGTGGGACGGAAGCCGAGCTCCCAACTGAACAGAAATGAGGAAAATGGCTTTCTAATTGCACCAAGGCTTTGTTGAACGAATCCAGCTCCTCAGCATCACTTCTCTACCTCCCCCCACAACAGATTTCATCTGGGTGCTGTTAACATTGAACTTAAATATCTGTAGAAATTCTGCATTTAGTGTATGAACTGTTTTGATGAGTTTTGCCAGCTAAATGAGCAAACGCTGGTGTGAATTTATCTATTTTAATTACCCATTTAGTACATTTTAACGCTTAGCTTAGCGTGTGCTTGTGTGTGTGTGTGTGTGTGTGTGTGTGTGTGTGTGTGTGATATGATTGCTGCAGTTTTTTTGTTTTTTTTTGGTTTCCACTTCAGAATTTTGAGATAGAAGAAGATGGTAAAATATGCTGTGGCCAAATGTTCAGAGTTGATTAGCAATGCAGAAGAGCAAGCCAAATCTGAGTGTTGGTTTGCATTTTACTGTACAGTGGAGGGAGTAATTCCAGAGAAGCGCTCGTACTTACTTTCCTCAGTACACAATGGGCCATGCGGCAGACAAGCTGGTTCTTCTTATGGATCCTGTGACTTAGAAGTGAATGCACTACATCTTCCTACCCCCCTTGGTGACAAAGGAGCCTGAGTCGAATTACAGTTGTACTGGGTTTGCTAGGGACTGGGGAGGTGATGGTGGTGGCTGTTAATGGGATATGTTTCTTTTTTAAATGCTGAAGTGTTCTAGAATTAGCAAGTGGCGGCTACACAACCCATGCATGTCTTCTAAATTCCTTGTGATGTGATGTGGGTGGATCTTATGACTTGTGAAGAATATCACTGCTTTGTTTTGTTCTTATAAAGGGAATGTTTGAAGAGGTGTGGTGATTACTTTGTTTGAGGCAAAGTCTCAAAGTATGAGGCTGGCCTGGAACTTTCTCTGTAGACCAGGCTGGCCTCAAACTCACAGGATCTACTTACCTCTGCCCCTCAATGCTGGGATTAAAGGTATGTGCCACTACACTAGCTGATGATTAGTTTTAAATTGTCAGTTTGATGCAGCCTGGAACCTTAACCAAAGTTGAGGAATTACCTGGGTTTGGTTGGCCTGCAGGCATGTCCGTGGGATATTGTCTTCGTTGTTAATGTCCAAGGGCCTTACCCATCATGAGTAGCACCATTCCCTAGTCAGGGAACTGTATGAGGTAGGAGAAAGCTAGATGAAAACAAGCAAACATTGCAAGAACATGCTTGTTTTCTCTATTCCTGCTCTGACTGGATCTGATGTTGAAGTTTCTGCCTTGGTTTCCCCTTAATGATGGACTGTAACCTGGAACTGCAAGCCAAATATACCCTTTACCCTTTAAGTTGCTTTTTGTCAGCCATGTGAGAATCTTTCTGGAATAAAGACTCTGACACCAATGAGAGTGTATCTAATAATGAGTTTTTTCTACCTTCTCTACTTGATTGGTGTGTTTTGTCACAGCAACAGAAAGGGAGCTGGACAGGAGGCTAGCGCTTTGGATGGGAAGAAATCCGAGTGCATGAGAAAAAGCGTCATTCAGGGTCTACCAGCTCCTTAGTCCTCATCATAGTGAATCACAGAGCAGTCTAGTCCTTTGAGAATGCTGAATTTCATGGGCATTTGTCAGAGCAAATGTATGCATTCTCTGAAAGAGAGTAGACTAGAGTGTATGTAATTAGATACCCTGTAGATAGTCTGCAGAATAGAATATACACAATTATTTTAAGGGGAGTTTATTAGATTGGCTTATATGACTCAAGGCTGAATAATCCCACAGTGGTTGTCTGTGGGCTAGAGAGCTGGGCAAACAATAGTTGTGTAGTCTTAAAAGCTGGGTACCTAAGAAGAAGAGGACCAGTGACACAGCCTCAGTCCAGTGCCAAAGGCCTGGAAGGTCCCTAAAGGGTTTTGGGTACAAGTCTGTGTTCAGCGGAATCTGGCGTTCCCAAGGCAAAAAATATCCCCACTCAAGAAGGCCCAGCACACGTGTGCTGTGTGCTTCTGCTTTTCTTCCATCCGTGACCAAGCCTTTGGGGGTACAGTCCACATCCAGGTTTTCTTCTTCAGATAACTGATTCATATGCCAGGCATCTTGAAACTCCCTCACAGACGATACGTGTGCTTTACTGCTTTTCTAACATCTGTCAAACAAGTCATGTTGACAAGCAAGATTCACCGTCACTGGAAAAAGCCATATAGTGTATCATTCTCACATCTGGAATATCCTTGGGAAGTTATAATCTAAGGACATTGGTAAATTATATTTTCACAAGTCAGTTTGCAGGGGCTGCAGAGGTTGCTCAGCAGGTAAGGACAGGTGGTCCTTGGTCATCAAGGCCGCCCTGCCTACCTGCAGGAATCCTGTGCGTTTTCTTTCCTTTGCCCTTTTCCTTGGTGGTCTCTTAGGTTCAGAATCAGACACATTTCTGTGCTTGCTCTCTGAGCAGTTGGCTCCAAAGCATCCCATCAAAACTCTTAAAAACAAAATGAAAACCCTCAACTGTCTTCCGGGCTGGAGACGGCTCAGTGGTTAAAAGCACTTGTACCCTTGTCCCGTGGCTCACAGTCACCCATGACTCCAGCTTCAGGAGATCTGCAGCCTCTTCAGGATGCCATGGCTACTGCACATACACACATACACATACGTAAATGTAAACTGCATTGTGAGGAGAAAAGGCCTTTAGGTTGGGCAGCGGAGACAGCCCTGTGGGTAAGAGTTTCTGCTCTGCAAGCGTGAGGTCCTGAGTTAGAATCCTAGCCATGTGTACGGCTGCATGTACTCCTAACCCCAGTGTTGGGAGGGTGGAGACAGATGAGTCCCAAGAGCCTGGCAGTCCGTTAGCCTAGTTGAATGGTGAGCTTCCAGTTCAGTGAGAAGGCCTGTCTGATGATAATATGGTGAAGTGTGAGAGAGGAGACACCTGATGTCCCTCCTGCTCTGGCCTCTGCTTGTGCATGCGTAGGTGCATCCCCACCTACACACTCGGATGTAACACACACACACACAAACACACACACACACACACACACACACACACACATACTGGATAACTAATTGGTTTGTGTTGCTTGAGAATTTCTCTCCAGCTCCCGCCACCAAGTCCCGCCAGTCCCAGAGCCCACTTATAAAATAAACACACAGACTCTTACATTATTTAAACTGCTTGGCCATTAGCTCAGGCCTGTTATTGTCTAGCTCTTACTCTTATATTTAGCCCATTTCTATTAATCTTTACTTTGCCACGTGGCTTGTGGCTTACCGGTACTTTACATCTTCCTTGTCCTGATGGCGGCTGGCAGTGTCTCCCTCTCCCCCTTCCACTTCCCAGAATTCTTTTCCTTGTCCCGCCTATACTTCCTGCCTAGCCAATGGCCAATCAGTGATTTATTTACTGACCAATCAGCAACACACTTGACATACAGACCATCCCACAGCACTTCCCCTTTTCTTTTCTTAAAAAGGAAGGTTTTAACTTTAACATAGTAAAATTACATATAACAAAACAATTATCAAGCAAGAATTACAGTTACAATATTAAAGAAGAGATCCTATCTATCTTATATTTGTAAGTTTAAGGTTTTATATCTAACTTATCTTTTATTATAACTAAGGAAAATTGTAAGTATCTAGTCTTTAACCACATCAAAGACCTCAGAAGGATATACTACTACCTGAGAAATGGAGAAGGATATAAGCAACTTTTAGGAGTCTTGTAGGGTAGACAGAGACAGCTGGCAGCCTGGACAGTCATTCAAAGTTCTCTTGTAAAGTTGGGGCATCTGTCTTCAGCCCACAGGCCTAGAGTCTCTTATTCACTTTTCTCTGTGTCCTGTAGAATGTCTGGCAGTTTTCTCTGCAAAGCAGGAACCTGAAGGACCATTTTGTCAAGCAAAGTTCAGTGGTCACCTTTGTATGGGTCCTGCATGTCCAGTTGATCAGGCAGTCCAGGCAAGAACAGTTTCTTGCCCAAATGGCTATTTTTGTCAAGGCGAAGATAAACTCCGTATGGAGTGTCTTCGATGCCCATCCTCCTCTCTGAAGTAAATCGGTGCTGTCAGGAGCAGACATGTCTCACTGTCCAAAAAGTCTAAATTTTTAAAACATTTTAAATGCCATATTCTGTAGGTCTTTGAAGTGTTTGAAGACTACCTATCTATCTGAAATATATCTATGTATACCTAGAAGACTTAACTAACATGGCTACAAATATTATCATAGATGACTAACTATTAATCTATTTTTTAATTATCCATTACAATTTTAAATGAGTTACATAAACATAATACCTCAAACAAGAATAGAAATATATATACAGTATAACAAAATTAAGTTTAAATTTGTATCAATAAACTAAAATCTGTAGCAATGTAAAACATTTTAAACAAGTTGTTACTCTTTAAAAGTAGGTTCATTAATCTACCCTTTCATCCTATCATATCTAAACTATCCCCTTTTTTTCTTTAGAAAGAGATTGTATTTATAATCAACCTGCTTTAAATAAAAATATTGGTTTTTCTCTGTCCCACACCAGAGGGCTCTTCTGATTTGGGACACAAGAATCTCTTAACCATTTTTTTTTTGAGCAATATATCTGGGTTTAGAGGGGGAGTGAGCCAATTCCATCTCTAAAGCCAGCTTGGTATGTTTGGGAATTTGGGCGTAGCTTCTCTTACTACTTCCTGCTGGAGGGGGGCGCTGTATCTTATGGGGACACAAAGAAAATTTTAGGATCATGGAGTAGTCCATGAGGCTGTATCGTTTAGCCAGTTTACTTGAAACCATTCTGGATGTTGAATCATCTGGGCCATGGTGTCATTGGAGACCTTTCAGGGGGTCTTGGCTGGTCAAACCTGATGTATCTTAATCTGGAACAAATCCATAGTCTCTGGCTTTCTGTGGAAACAAAAGCAGAGACTCTTTTCCAAAGCAACATATCCTTATATCCAAATTTTGAAGTCAAGGTACCTTTAAAATATACATTTTGGCATAACTCAACAGCTTTTACAATCAAATGTTTTTCTGCAGTTACGAATATCAAAGAGAACATAATCCAGATTCTCTGTGTGGTAGTCATCTTTACGTGGCTTATTTTTTTATATTAGCTTGAGCCTATTCCTTTTCAACTGCAGCCTTCTAAGCCTGAAATGGCGCAGTGGCTGCTGGCTCCGCCCACTTCAGCTTCCCAACATGGCGGTGGTCCGCTTTCCGCCAGCTCTGGGAGCCGTAACTCTCAGAAATAGTGGGTCTACACTTTTACCAAAGTAGCGTGTAGCCCAGAAACCTCTTTTTTTGTTTTGTACTAGCAAAGGCTAAATCCACCACACAGCTTAATGTGCCACTTGCAGGGGCCTCATTCCCGCCATACGGCGGCAGGTTGAGCATGCACGCCAGGAACCCGCCATAGTAGCTCAAACATGCAGGCTGCCACTAGCTTAAAAGAGACAACTAGGAGCTGTTTTTAGCTCCGTTTTAGAATCTTTTTTCTCCGTTTTTAGGTGGAGACTCTTGCCACCACGTTGGACGCCATTTGTTGCTTGAGAATTTCTCTCCAGCTCCCGCCACCAAGTCCCGCCAGTCCCAGAGCCCACTTATAAAATAAACACACAGACTCTTACATTATTTAAACTGCTTGGCCATTAGCTCAGGCCTGTTATTGTCTAGCTCTTACTCTTATATTTAGCCCATTTCTATTAATCTTTACTTTGCCACGTGGCTTGTGGCTTACCGGTACTTTACATCTTCCTTGTCCTGATGGCGGCTGGCAGTGTCTCCCTCTCCCCCTTCCACTTCCCAGAATTCTTTTCCTTGTCCCGCCTATACTTCCTGCCTAGCCAATGGCCAATCAGTGATTTATTTACTGACCAATCAGCAACACACTTGACATACAGACCATCCCACAGCAGGTTTGCTTTTCCCTAGGGAAGACCATTTCTCATGCCCTCAGCATTCCTCAGTTGCCTGTAGTTCTTGGTGTAAGGTTGAGTCCTCCCGGGCTTTCTCTCATCCATTCTAGCGTTATTATTAGCATATTGTTGTTGTCCTTGGTCTGCTCTTGTTTAGGCAGTCGTGCTGGTGGACTCTATGGTGTCGCTTCTGACATTCCCAGGAGACACACTCTGCCAGCAGATTCCTGGTCCTCTGGCTTTCCCAGTGTTTCCAGCCCCTTCTGCAGTGCTCCCTGAGCCTTAGGTGTGGGAGTGCTTGGATGCTTTGGGGCTGGGCTTCACAAGTCTGCATTTTGATTGGTTGTGGTTTTCTGTCTGTCTGTTGCAAAAAGAAGCCCTTGATGAGGGCTGAGGGCTGCACTTCAGTGTGGATATAAGGACAAATGTTTAGTGTGGTTAGGGATTATGCTGGTTTACTAAACTGCTGGTTGTCGGTTCTCCTCCAGACCCATGACTTCACCAGCACTGAGTGCTTGGGTAGTGTCAAACTCAGAACTTGCTTGCTTCTGCCTCCCGAGCGCTGGGACTACAGGTGTGCGCCACCACGCCCAGCTGCTGTTGTATGACTTGACCGTATTCTCTCACCGTGATGAAATGTCTGATGAGAAGCAACATTGGGAAGAAGTGTCTGCTGTGGCTCACAGCGTGAGGGGTAACAGTCCACCGTGGGTGGCATGGTGGCAGGCAGCTCCACGGTGGTGGGTAGTGCACTGTGGCAGGAGCTGGCTGTGGTTTGGACTAGGGAGGAGGGGGAGATGGGACACACTGCAAGGAGGGCCGGCCATAGCACTTAAGACCTGTCTCCCAGAAACCCACTTTCTCTAGTCAGGCCACCCCTCCTAAAGGTTCCACAACCCTCCACACAGCTCCACCGGGCAGGGTCCAAGTGTTGGACACTTATGGAGACATTTTACATCCAAACCATAACAGCTTCTGTCTATTAAAAATTTTTTTTAAAGATTTATTTATTTATTTTGTGTGTATGAGTTTTTGCCTGCATGTATGTGCATCACATGTGTGCCTGGTGCCGTTGGGGTCAGAAGAGGGCATTGGATCCCCTGGAATTGCAGTTGTGGATGGTTGTGAACTGCATGTAGATGTTGGGGATCAAACCCGGGTCCTTTGCAAGAGCAGTAAGTGCCCTTAACCTCTGAGCCATCCCACCCCTTCTACTGAAATTGTGTGTCCTTTCTTCCATACCCGCCTGCAACCAACGTCCTTCTTGTCAGCATCCCCCTCACTGCCGGTGACCCCCATTCTGCTGTGTGAAATCTTCCCTACTGTGTGTTGGTCTCCTCTGTGACCACAGTGACAGTGATTCATAGGACACAGATGCACAGGGCTTTTGTATTTTTGTATTTGTCTGCTGAGTCTCTGTACCTTTGAATTTGAGCTTAGAATAGATTCGTCTGTAGTTATAAGAATGTAAGTTATCATATGTAGCTGTAGGTTATAATACAGAGGGATCCTTTGTAGAAATGGTTACATGTAATAGGAGAGAATGAATATATAGGTGAAGAAAAGTATGATTGCTTTCGTTTCAGTTCTAGTGACTGTAGAAGCTACCACGATGCTTTGGGCCAAACAGTGCAGTAACATCTGATCTAACAGATGTCTGAAAGCGGAGAACTGATGGTTCAGGTTACATTCCTGGTATCCCAGGGGTACTTTAAGTTGTCGTTAAGTTCCCTGAAGGCTGGGTGGGTCACCTTAACTCCCTGTCACTTTGTTTGCACAGTCCTTAGAGAACTGTTTCCATGAGCTCTGCAGAAAATGTTGGAGATTGAGCTCCATGCTAGAGCGCTTGCCAAGCCAGTGCAGGGCTCTAGGTTCTGTCCCAAGACTTTGGGTGGAGGAGGGGCACAAAACCATGAGCACTGCAGAGTGACTGCAGTCCAGTCCTGGGTTAGAGGACAGCTTGCAGATGTGGGCTCATTCTTTCCATTATGTGGTTCCCTGGGATTGAACTCAGGTCATCAGGCTTGGAAACAAGCTCCATTGTCTGCCATCCCTGGCCCTTTTCATTTTCTAATGGGTGGGAAGAAGATGGTGTGTGTGGTGGTGGTGGGGGTGTGAGCTTAAGAGGTTTGGTGCTACAGTGCTTCCGAACCTCCTTTGATCGTGTTTAGCCTGGAGACATGGCTGACCACTCGTAGTAAAATTCTAGGGTTAATTTCTTATGTCTCACATGTTCTTTCCCCCAACTACACAACCCAGTTGGTAATACACTCTTTTCCTAAAGACTCTGTATTTCCCGCTGGATTTAGTAGTCTATACCTATTTGCAGGTAGCAGAAGAGCAGAAAGAATGTGAGTCCGTCCTTCAAGCCTCTCTGCCTTTTTGTCCAGCCTGTCTCTGAAACAGGGCTCAGATGCCAGTCTTCTTGCCTGGCTTGTTAAAGCATTTTCCAACTAGTCCTCTCTAGTCAAGTGAACTCTCTACTACACTTGACTATGCATTCCCCTGGATTCGCAGGAGCCTTGAGTGCTCTGCTGGCTAGAGACCTGAGCATGTGTACTCAGAGCCCTCTCAGGGTCTCTCCCACACTGGCCACTCCTTGCTCCGTCCCACCACATTCCTTCCGTTCTGGACAAGCTGAGCAGATACCTTTCCCAGCAGTGGTTCATTTGGCTGCGTGGATTGCATTTCCTTAGCTTTGTTGAACTCTTTCTTGTGGCTAACAGTGTAGCTTATGTGCTCTGGCTCCTGAGAAGTCTGGGCTGTTGCCTGGTTGAAGGAACCGACTTAGAAGTTGGTGCTTCGTCCCCTTAGGCACAGTTCACGCTGGCAGACCATGCCTGTCTTATATTATGGCCCTTTGCATATTTGTTTCAACTATATTGTCCATGATTTTGCAGATGAAGACTTCCTTTTTATTTGTCCTTGGGTTTCTGAGCGTCTGTCTTTCTTGCCCAGAAGGACCCAGTGTTTTTGTAACTGCTTATTAAATTTGGTTATATTTGACTGGATATTAAGTGTCTCTTGCTTCCTTTTATTTGAGGTGGTTATTTCTCTCTCTTTTTTAATTTGCTTTGTTCTAGAAAAACAAAAACAAAGCAAGGGGATGGTGGCACACACCTTTAATCCCAGCACTGGGGAGGCCAGGGCAGGCGAATCTCTGTGAGTTCAAGGTCAGCCTGGTCTACAGAATGAGTTCCTGGACACCCAGGGCTACAAAGAGAAATCCTGTCTCAAAAAACAAACAAAAGAAACAAAACAACAACAGCCCTTACCCCCGACCAAGTTAAAAATTTCCCTTCTAAGTTAAAAACCCTCCCTTTGAATGTGCCCTAGGATGGTGTAGTGGTACAAGCAGGACTGCTGTAATAGGAATTGGTAGAAATGGTGCTTGGGAGAAATTGGCTGACTTCCCATCTTTCTTGATGATGAAATTGGATGAGGGTCTGACCGTGAGCATCATCCTAGCTAACAAATCTGCAAGATGGGTACTGGGTGGCTGATAACAACCTTGACTCCTGTACTAGTTTGCTTTGCATTCCTGTGATAAAGACCTTGAAAAAAGCAACTTGGGAGGAGAGGGTTTATTTAATTTGGATATCCCAAGTCACAGTCCATTGAGACAGGCCAAGGCAGGAACTCAGGCAGCAGCTGAAGCAGAAGCCATGGAGGAATGCTTTTTACTGACTTGCTCAGCTTGCTTTCTTATACACCCCAGGACCATCCACCCAGGGCCCTCCTACATCAATCTTTAACCAAGAAAATACCCTATAGGCTTGCCTACAGGCCAGCCTGATGGGGGCATTTTCTCAGTTGAGATTCCTCCTTGAATGACCCCACCATATGTCAAATTGACAAAAAAACTAAGCAGAGCAACACCGTCCTAAGCATTGTTAGCAATTGAAGATAAACTAATAGTTAATTATTGCAAATGTGGTATTTAGTTTGATTGTCAACCTTACTGTAGAGTCACCTAGAAAGAGATTCTCAGTGAGGAGCTTGTTTCTTGTTTAGTGCTGAAGAATCTTTGCTAAAGTTGTGTTATGACTATTAAAGAATGCTTTGTTGTTTTGTTTGTCTAGAACTCAGACTGCTCCTTATCTGAAATCAAAGATATTTTGAGTTTTCTAAGGACATTTCTTTGATAGGACTATTCCGGAGTATGGCGGGCGGTCTGAAGGCACCTGCCACCCTTCTTAGCTGCCCTGGTCCTGATTGCCTGCAGGGATCCAGGAGGAAGGAGCTTGCTTTTCTTGACCTCTCAGCTGAGGACCCACACTCTGAACTGGGAGGAGGAGCCATTGCTAACGGGCTGTGTGAGCCACCTGCCCTCTGGGTCCACTGTGTGGGGACACTGCACACCAGCGCGAGCTCTCTGTCCACTGTGTGTGTGTGTGTGTGTGTGTGTGTGTGTGTGTGTGTGTGTGACACTGCACACCAGCGCGAGTTCTATGTCCACCGTGTGTGTGTGTGTGTGTGTGTGTGTGTGTGTGTGTGTGTGTGTGACTGCATACCAGCACCAGTTCCCTGTGTCCACCATGTGTGGGGCACACTGCACACCAGCGCGAGCTCTCTGGGCATTCAATTAAATCCTGCTCTTCTGTGCTGAGCCTTTAGTCCCTTGACTTGCACCAAAATTTTATTAGTCAGAAAAACTTTCCAAGCTGCATTAAATAGATGGAACCTGGAAGTCCACCAGGCCGTAACTTCCTTTTGTGTTTTATGAGTGTAAAACTATGCAAGTCTTAGGAACTCACCGCTCTGCCCAGACTTTACAAGTTGTACAAGCGCCCTCTGGAAGGACTGGAATGGTCGCACAGAGAAAGAGAGGGAGCTTCCTGGCCAAGTTACACCTCCAAGTCCTGGCTTGTACGGGGCTCCAAAGTTGTTTCTGTCCTTTCTTTTTTTTTTTTTTTTTTTTTTTTGGTTTTCCGAGACAGGGTTTCTCTGTGTAGTTTTGCGCCTTTCCTGGAACTCACTTGGTAGTCCAGGCTGGCCTCGAACTCACAGAGATCCGCCTGGCTCTGCCTCCCGAGTGCTAGGATTAAAGGCGTGCGCCGCCGCCGCCGCCGCCGCCGCCGCCACCACCACCACCACCACCACCACCACCACCACCACCACCCGGCTGCTTCTGTCCTTTCTTAATACTCCTCCTTCCTGCTTCTACCTAGATTTCTCTTGAGATCTCAGATGGATATAGGAGATGGTAGTTAAGCAGAGATGTATTCACCCACCTTGTAAATTTTGCTTTTTTAGAAAAGGCATCTAGATGGTTTAGGAAAGAAAAAAAGAAACTATTTCTTGTCTTCAGAACAGATGTGACTTGCATACATCTCTCTGTGTTAAATATTATAGCTTAATAGTTAATGTGTGGCAGGAACAGAGTGCCTGAGTCCAAAACCTTCTGAATTGATGAATCTGGATCTGGACCTTAAAGGTAGGCAAGATTTTGGCAGGCGAAAGTGGACACTGCAGTGGCCTGAGCAAAGCTGTGGCAGCTGGAGTGGGCTGGGAAGGTCCTGGTCACAGGCAGTGAAGTACTGGGGTCCTGTCCTTCCTTCCCTGTTCCTGGAGGAGGGTGGAACATGGGGCTTTGTTTTGCTCAGGGTAAGATGAGTACTGAGTTAGAGTGCTTCCTCCCCGTAGTGCTCAGATACTCTCCATGAATGGAGGAAGCTGGCGTAACAAAAACAGCGACATGCTCATCAAGTGGTTCTTAGGCACCGGGCTGGGCTGCGATTTCCTGCAAATTATTTTAATTCACGGTCAGCTGTCTGGCTAGTTGCTATTGCATTTCCCTTTAATGCATGAGTGGGAGAGTTGACACATGAAACTGGACTATTTGGGATCAGAACCCAAAATTCTCTGTGAACGTTGCTTCCTAGAAAGGTAGGTGGTGCTGGATCGGAAGGATAGGAGTGCCACACAGCAGTGCAGCAAGCTGGGTTCCAGGCTGCCGAGGGGTCCTCGGCAGCAGCGGCGGCATTTAGCAGTTCCCAGGGGGGTTCAAGTTGTCCTTTGTACAGTTAAGGAACTATGCGGTATCCAGCGTGGTATTCAGTGTTCCAGAAAACACTTGAGTGAGGTGAAATATGGTTATCATTGCCAAAATGGCCATCAGCATTTAAAAGTAACTTAAAACCTGGCTTGTGCTCAGTAAGCCTTCTCTCATGCCTTTGCTTGGTGGCTTTGGATTTGCTTGACCAAAGACTCCTTAACTGTAGACATCTGAAGTGTTAGGTCAGTAAGTGAGGTATCCTTAGTTCTCTGTCACAGTTCTATCTAAAACAGCTTTACAGGGGGACCATAACCATTTCTACTGTGTGCTTGCATTTCATAAACTGGTAGTATTTGTTTGTTTGTTTTTAGTGTGTGTGTGTGTGTGTGTGTGTGTGTAGGCCAGAGGTCTACTTTGGTGGGGTTTTTTGTTTTCTTTGTTTGTTTTTTTGTCTTGTTTTGTTTTGTTTTTTTCGAGACAGGGTTTCTCTGTGTAGCCCTGGCTGTCCTGGAGCTCAATCTGTACACCAGGCTGACCTTGAATTCAGAGATCTGCCTGCCTCTGCCTCTTGAGTGCTGGGATCAAAGGTGTGTGCCACCACCCGGCTTTCATTTAATTGTATATGTTTTGCCTGAGTGTATGTATGTGTACCATGTACATGCCTGGTGCTCACACAGGTCAGAACATGGTGTTGGATTCTCTGGAACTGAAGTTTAGCATGGTTGTGAACCAATATGTGGGAGTTGGGAACTGAACCTGTGTTCTCTGCAAGTGCAGCAAGTGCCCTTAGCCCCTGAGCCATGCTTCAGCCCCACGCTTGTGTCTTTTATAGGTAATGGGCAGCCAAGCTCAGATCTCCACGTCTTTGTGGTGAGCACTGTACTGATGGAGCTGCCTTCCAAGCACTAGTATTTTTAAACCAAAGCACACTCAGCCTGCCATACCTTCACGTCCCGGGTCTCCAGATGCAGCCCAGGATGGAAAACTACATCTGTACAAATATGTACAGACTTGTTTCCTTGTCACAGTTCCTTAACCTGTACAACTTTACATAACACGCACATTGTAGCAGGTCTTATAAATAAGACCGTGATTAAGGTGTATGGGAACCCATGACTAGGTTACATGCCGATACTATGGGATTTTGGTTTTTCGTTTCTTTTAAAACTATTTTTACTGGAGGCTGGAGAGTTCCTTAGTGGTTAAGAGCACTTGTTGCTCTTACAGAGGACCCAGGTTCTATTGCCAGTACCCACATGGTGGCCCATAACTCTAGTTCCAGGCAATCAGATGCCCTCTTCTGACCTCCGCAGTCTCTAAGACTGCATGTGGGTCACAAAAGTACATGCAGGCAAAACAGTCAGTGCACATAAAATAAACAAACCTAACTAACTAAATGCACGCACGCGCGCGCGCGCGCGCGCACACACACACACACACATACACACACACACACACTCACACACACAGGCCTGGGTCCACGCCATGAGACGGCACACATGTGAAAGTTGGAGGGCTACTTGTGGGAGTTGGTTCTTTCCTTCTACTACATGACTCTCGGGGATCAAACTCGGGTTTTCAGGCTGGATGGCAAGGGTCTCTACCCACTGGCCATATTTTTTGTTTTTCTGAGACAAAGTCTCATACTATCACCCAGGATGGCCCGGGAATGCTGTGTGGCCCACACTGGTCTGGAATTTGAGGCTTCAGCCTATGGAGTTTGGGCCAGGCCATTGTGACATTTTCTCTCAGGGACTTGAGTATGTGTCCTGAGGTGTTCTCCTGGATGGCGTAGGATGACCGCACAGAGCAGCAGAAAGCTTACAGTCTGAAGTAATTGCATGTTCATGAAGCAGTGCCGAGTTAGAAAGTGAGCACTGGTGTCCTACACCAGTCATGTGACTTCATAATGGACCCGAGAAACACCTGAGCCCTGCCCCCTAGCAATCCTGCATTTACTTCCTCCTGTCTCTCTCTGCACACTACAGTCTCCACTCCCCAGCCCCTGTCCTATGGTTTATTGGCTGGTCTTGTCAGAACTTTCTGGTAGCTTGGATTAAAGCAGTGAAATGTAAGACAGGCGCTGGAGGTCCATTAATAGGATCCACAGCTGTCAATCTCAGAGGGGAGCCTGGGTCAGAGGCCAGAGCCAGCCCTGTTCCTCCCTCGTTTCCAGCCTTCCTTGAGACAGCCTCCTGGTGCATTGTGAGCATTTTCTCCTCAGAAAAGAACAGGTTTTAAATGTTTGTTTAGTGCCTTCCCTGAGGGTGACTTGGACAGACAAACTGCCCCAGACCAGGAAAGGACTTGGAGGAAGGTGTGGCTTCTTGGTCCGTACAGTGTATTCTGCCTCTCCGTGTCGCATTGGCATCTAGACTGGGCTGCAGACACGGTCATGCCTGGTGATCTTTGTTTGAGTTACCGTGCCAGGAATGGCCAGAGTTGGAGCATCCTGGTGAAAAAAGCCCTGGGCTCACAGCGTGGAGTGTCAGCTGTCACTGCAGTTCTCAGGGCCGTGACAGCCTTCCTCTGCCAGGGGAGGGATGGCCATGGAAGGTCACAGCAAGTTCAGCGGGAAAGTAGCTTCAGGCAGAGCTTTGGCCTGCTGTGATATGGAGGCGCTTATTTCAAAGCTCGTTTAGAGGCAGTTCACTTCGGTTTTGTTTACTTGTTGTTAAACAGTTGTATCTTCTAGGGAAGTGTAGCTGCTGCTGGGGAGGGCTGTGAGGCCTCCTGGAGGAGCAGGGCAGGCAGCCCCAGCGGGGATAGCAGGCAGGCTGCAAGGACTGAAGGACATGGTCACAGCAACTGCTCATCCTCCCTTTATCGTGGAGACTGTGGAGCAGCGGAAGTCAAGGTTCAGCCCCAGGGGCTCATGCCCAGTGAGACTGTGTGTTCGCTTTGCCCGTGGAAGTCTTTATGCATACTTCTTGTCCTGGTATGGCAGAGCTCTCTTTTGATCTTCAGAACTCCCGATGTGGATGTTTAATTTTTCTTTGTGATGGGAGGCAAACTCGTGAGTCCTCATCACAGATGAGCCCGAAGTCTGGAGTTGCCCACCTGGCTTCTTCATGACCGTAGACTTCCTCCTCTGCCTTCTCCACCTCTTAGGTCAGAAGAGAGCTCGCAAGAGTCAGCTCTCTCCACTGTGTGGGTTCCTGGGTTTGAACTCAGATTGTCAGGCTTGGCAGCAAGCACCTTGACTCCCTGAGCCTTCTAGCCAGCCCATTGTACAGTTTCTGTACCTGTGCTCTGCAGCCTTTCATCTTCCCACATTCTCTCGCTTATCATAGTGTGCCTGTCCTTCTTGTCCCACGGTGGCCTGCTGAAGGGTATTTTAGGACCGGGGGTGTCAGATTCTGTCGTGTGTCTCCCCTCACTTCTGGGGCTCTGTGCGGGGAAAGAGAAGTCACTGGCTGACTGCCTGCTGGGGACCTCCCTGCCTTCCCCAGTCCTCCGGGGTGTTTGCAGGGTGACCTAAAGTGCTTCTGTCACTTGAGCGGCGGTCGGGAAAAGGCTGAGGAGATGTCTTCTAGACGTCTGTAACTTTGCACCTCTGGTTACAGCGTCACGGCGAGAGCTGGACTTTGGAACCCTCTTCAGATGTGGGAGCAGGTGACAAAGCTGTGGCCCACAGGCGGTGTGCTTGCTGAGGACAGCTGTGAACAGGGCCCAGCACGAAGTCGTAAACTTGTTTAAAGCCTTGAGATCTTTGTGTGCATGTGCGTGTGTGTTTATGTTCCTCAAACTTTGTAGCTGATAACATTATCTTGTGATGTCAAAAGGTTGTTCTTGCCTGGCCCTGAGACTTTCAGTAACCCTTCCATGGTTCTAAGTTAGGGGGCAGCAGTTATGGAAATCAAGCCAGCATGCAGTCATAATAGGAGACTGGTCGCCTGTCCTGGGCCAGGGGGATAAGTGACAGGGTTCCAGGCAGAATACACTCTGTTTTCTAAAACTAAGTGTTTATACAGAATGGATAAATGTTAAATGTTCTCTTGAATTTGCTTTTCATCGTTGCTTAGGCTGCACAGTTATTTCATTAAAAAATAGTTATATTATGAACTTTTAAGCATTTAATTAATCAAGTGTGTGTGTGTGTGTGTGTGTGTGTGTGTGTGTACGCATACCTATGTGTATGTGACAAAGGGTGTGATTGGAAGTGAGAGGCAAGCCTTTGGGAATCAGTCTCTCTGTCCACCATGTGGGTCCTGGGTATTGAACTCAGGTTCTCAAGCTTATCGGCAATCCCTTTTCTTGTTGATCCATCGTCCCACCTACCAATGAACTCAGCTTCCCGTCTCTCACTCATTCCTTGCTTATTTTTCCTAAAGGTAGTCCCACTTGTTAGTACTTCTTACATTTGAAATCATGACCAGATAGGAGTAGGAGATAGTAGAAGAGAAGCTGCCTGGCACCAGACAGACTACCCCAAGAACGCCGTGGAGAACTCTGGGTGGTCAGGTGGCAGCTTATGTGATCTTGGGGTGTGATGGTTGCAGGTCGAGAAGGGAAGCCAAGCCCTGATGGGGGAGCCTGCAGTAGAGAAGAACCACTTATAACTGGACCTGGAAGGGATTGGTTGGTTAGCTGAGAGGAGGAGGCACTGCGGGGGTGGGGGGGTATGGGGGAGGGAAGCCAAGGGAGGAAGGGCCAGCGCTGTCGGGAGTTTAGCTTGGTCTCAGTTGACACTACATTGGGGACTTAGAAAATTAGCTCATGGCTGGCTTGATGGCTCAGCAGCTAAGGGGCTTGCTGCCAGGTCTGACAACCTGAGTTCAATCCCCAGCACCCACATGGTGGAAGGGGAGAACCAACTCCTCCCAAGTTCTCCTCTGACCTCCACACCTGCTTGTGCCCCGGTGCAATAAATGTGTAAGTGTAATACAATTAAAAAACAGCTATGCCTGTGTATTGTAACGTTTCCCAGGTAGAAGAGATGTGCAATTAATCTGGAGCAACTTGGTTGAGACATAAAGGAGCTGAGGCCTAGAGAGACAGGTGACTTCCTTTCCAAATGTGTAAGCACAAACACAAACAAAGGAGAGGGTTTTCTGAACCCACCCTGACACTGGCACGGAAAGAGAAGACTCAGAAACCAACCCTAGAGAGAAGCAGATCCCCAGGAAAAGCGCAGTGTGAGCGAAATCTGCCTATGTGTTTCTCTGCTCAGTTTGATCCCCCATAAATAATAGACGAGTTTGGGATGGCTCAGCTTGTATGGAAAATTTCCACATTATATTGATCTGAATTGTTCGGGAGGATGTTCCACTAGGGATGTTAATAATTCTTCTCCTCCTCCTATTCTTACCTTATGTTTTATTTTTTATTCTGAGACAGGGTTCCTTTGTGGAGCTCTAGCTGTCCCGCAACGCGCTCTGTAGGCCAGGCTGGCCTCAAACTCACAGAGATCCACCTGCCTCTGCCTCCCCAGTGCTGGGATTAAAAGTGTGCACTACCACACCCAACTTTTTCCGTTTTTAATGGATTCAGGACTCCATCAGTGTTGGAGCAGCTGTGTGTAGTCTCATGTGCTGTTGGGATTGTTCTTGCTGAATGATTGCATGTATGTATGTATGTGTGTATGTATGTGTGTATGTATGTATGGGTAGATTCCTGACAAGTAGAATGTAGGAAAAGGTGTGGGAGCTGGAATGGGAGAAGGATCAGACCTCCTAGGCTGTGTGCTATGCACTTACTTTCAAAATAGCTCCCTTTACCCTGGGAAGAACTTATTGATCACATGAGCCGCCTGCCTGCCAGGCTTCTTTCCTGTAAGGACTTAAGGGGCAGGCAGGGGCCCTCGTCGTAGGCAGACCTGATGTCTGGGCCGGATGCTGTCACTTTTTCACTGTAGGCGTTCAGTTTATGTGAGGAGCAAACGTTTTGTCCTGAAATAGACCAGAAGGTAGAACACAGGTCTGATGTTTATTTAGCCCTGCTTCTTGCAAGTTATAGGCTTCCTAATGCAAGTGGTCTGACCTCTGGCTCTTGTGACCCGGATACCTGCAGACTGTTAGCGATGGGTTAGTTGGGAGACTGGTGGTCTTTCATGGGAGGGAGAGTGAGCATGTGCCTGGATCTCACTGTTGTTTTCGTTTGTTTCCCTTTACACCATGTCATAGAACGGGACCCCGTGGCTTTCCTTTACACCGTGCTTAGAGCTGCGCCGTGGTATAGGAGTCTGTAGTCTCAGTTGTTCAAGAGTCTGTCATGAGAGGTGTGACACTGTCAATTCATTATTAACTATCAACCAACCAGTAATTAATAAATTCACCTCTTCTTTTCTCAGTCCTGGGACTTGCCGTCCAGTCCTGTTGCCCCCCAGTTTTCCTCTGGCGGTGGTTGTATGAGATCAGTGTCCTGCACTGCAGTCTATAGAGGAAGGGAAGAGGGTCTGGGTAGAGGTATACAGTCAGTGAGTCTCCTTCCCTCCCAGACTGATGGTCCTGAATCTTAATCCTGATTCCTGAGTAATTAAGGAGGGTAGGTTTTAGAGGTCAAATACAGAGGGCGCCTTTATTGTTTTTCTTTAACTTGTATTGGAAAAAATTTGAAATATACTCAAAGTAGAGAGAATGTCAGAATCTGCACATAGCTCTCACCTGATTTCATGATTATCAGTTACTTGTTCTTAGAATGCCTGCTAGTACAGGGGTCCGCCCTGTTCTGGTGGACATGACCTTGGAGCTGAGGGCCCTCTCAGGTGAGGATTCCCTCTTCACCCTGAGGAAAAAACCAGACAGTCCTTCTTTCCACCCTGACAGCAGCTCCTAGGGGAGCTGAATTGATGTGTTTCAGGTTTAAAATGTTAAGGGCTTGAGAGTTAGCTCAGTTGGGCAAGCATGAGGATCTAGCTTGGTCCTCCAGAGCCACATAAAACATCTGGGTGTGGTGGCTTGTAGTCTCAGTGCTGGGGACCAGGAGACAGGTGGATGGTTGTGACTCATTGGCCAGCTAGCCTAACCTACTTGATCAACTTTAGGCCAGTGAGATTCCTTTGTCTTCAGGGAAAGGTGGACAACACCTGTCTTAGTCAGTGTCTTAATGATGTGAAGAGACACCGTGGCCACAGCAACTCTCATAAAGGAAAGTATTTAATTGGGGCAGGCTTACAGTTTCAGAGGTGTAGTTCGTTGTCATCATGTGGGTCATGGTGGCATGCAGACAGACATGGTACTGGAGAAGGAGCTGAGAGTTCTACACCTGGATCAGCAGGCAGCAGGAAGAGAGCGAGCGATACTGGGCCTGGCTTGAGCATTTGAAACCTTAAAACCCACCCCCAGGGATACTCTTCCTCCAACAAGGCCACACCTGCTAATAGTGCCACTCCCTGGTGACCAAGTATTCAAGTCTGTGAGCCTGTGGGAGCCGTTCCTTTCCAAACCACCACAGCACCTGTGGAATAATGCCCGAGATTGTCCTCTGGCCTCCGCACATTCATAGCAGCACAGGCCGAGTCTTTTCAGCTATTAGGAGTTTCATTATGACCTTTCCTTAATTTTGGAAAATTTTTGTGTACATGTGTCTGTGATATGTGGTGTATGCACATGAGTGTGGGGGTGGGTACATGTACAGACTTAGAGCAAGACATTGGATGTCTTTCTCTATTACTTTCTCCTTATCACTGTCTTAAATCTCAAGTTTATATGTGCTTGTAAAAATTTCATAGTACAAACACGTACAATGTCCCAGATGAGTAGTTGGACACACTGCACACAGCCCATGCACTGAAGGTTTGTTTTTGTAACTGAGTCATACTGTCTATAGTTTTCTGCCTTTTTAACTTTGTAATGCAGGCTTAATTCCATGTTAAATATGTCAGTCTGTAGTGTTTCTTTCAGTAGCTGCGTCACATTTTTGATGGTAAAATGCTGTTATTTGTTGTTAGACATATGCATGTGTTAGATATGTATTTAATTACATTTTATTTTATTTTGTTTGTGCATACACACATGCCTGCATAGATGTGTGTAGGCACAAGTGTGGTCAGAGGACGGCTTGTGGAAGTCACATTTTCTCCTTCCATTCTGTGGGTCCTAGGGATGGAACTCAGGCTGCCAGCTTGGCAGCAGGCACCTTTACTGGCTGGGCCTCTCTCTAGTACTTGTCCTGTTATATTTTAATGAACCCCTTCCTTTAAAATGACTAAAAGATTACTGTATGTATTTGGCCAAGCATCTTACATGGACAGAGTACATTTGTTAAGACTAAAATAAAAAACCACTCGATACAGCACTGCTAATCATCTGCTGGCTTTATTGCATTGTTTTGGTTGACAACTGTCTTCTCTTCTCTTGAATCCATTCCAGACTTCCAGGTCAGTAAATAATCATGATGGTGGTGATGATGATGATTTTAACTGCCTCCCTGAAACGTAATTCACTGTTAGAAAATTCACTCGTTTATAACACGCAGCTCATTGTTTTGCATATTCACAGTTCTAGAGCCAACATTGTCTAATTAAAAATTACTGACTTTATTTACTTTGTGTGTGTGTGTGTGTGTGGATGTGCACACATGCCACAGCATGCATGTGGAGGTCAGAGGACAACTTGCAGGAGTCCATTCTTTCTTTCTACCTTGTGGGTCCCAAGGAATTGAACTCAGCTCATCAGGCTTGGCTGCAAGTGCCTTTCTTTACCTGCTGAACCATCTACTGGGCCACCACATCTAACTAAAATCTTCATTTTCTGAGGAAGGAACTCCAGAGTCATCAACAGCCATGCTCCAGCTCAGTACCTGGCAGAGGCAACCAGTAGGCACCTTTCCATCCCTGAGTACTTTTCTGTCACTCTCCTGCATATTTCATGAGCGCTATACAATACAACATGTGTCCTTTGTGTCTAGTTCATTTCTCTGGCGGGTACTGGTTTCAAGTTGTTTTATTCATGTTGTGGTATGAATTTAGCATAATTAATTTCGTTATTCCCAAATACTCGTTGTAGAGATGTGGCCTATTTTGTTATTCAGTTGTTATACATGTGGGTTGATGGATTCTACTGACGGTTGTGAATAGCTGCATTTTGAACATTTGTGTGTTGTTGTGTAGACAAAGCTTTTCTGTTCTCATGAGTCTTTCTTGAGGAGTGGGATGGTTAGGACAGAGCTTCTCTGAGGTTAATACTGACAATAGCAAGACTGCGTCCTGTTACAGTCCCACTAGCAGTATATTTGGGATCCAGTTTTTCCATGTCCTTCCCAATGGCTGTCGTCATCTCTGAGTTTTGTCATCTGTATGTCTAAAGATTGAGCAGTCTGCTCCTGTGTCTTGGCCCATGTGGGTTGCATATCTCACGAGAGATGCCTAGCCCACCTCCACCCCAGGGACCTGGATCTAAAATCTTCCAGTTTAGATACGGCACAGCTTTTGAATGCTGCCTGCAGTGAAACTAGGTTGCTGATGCCTGCAGTTCAGTGCATTAATATTTTCATTAAAAAATCTTTAGAGTGCACAAGCCACATTGCAAGCTTCAGTATAAAGCCCGTCTTAGGACGACTTTGGGTGTCTGTCTTGTCTTCCACCTTCTTTGAGTCTTACCTCAGAGCTCCAGATTGGTTGGCTCCTCAGATTCTGGAGTCTCCCTTCTCTGCCTCCTGTCTTGCTGTAGGAATGCCGGGAATAACGTCACATAATGCTGTACCCAGCTTCACATGGGTGCCGGGATCTGAACTCGGGTCCTCTGCCTCCTGTCTTGCTGTAGGAATGCCGGGAATAACGTCACATAATGCTGTACCCAGCTTCACATGGGTGCCGGGATCTGAACTCGGGTCCTCTGCCTCCTGTCTTGCTGTAGGAATGCCGGGAATAACGTCACATAATGCTGTACCCAGCTTCACATGGGTGCCGGGATCTGAACTCGGGTCCTCTGCCTCCTGTCTTGCTGTAGGAATGCCGGGAATAACGTCACATAATGCTGTACCCAGCTTCACATGGGTGCCGGGATCTGAACTCGGGTCCTCTGCCTCCTGTCTTGCTGTAGGAATGCCGGGATTAACGTCACATAATGCTGTACCCAGCTTCACAGGGGTGCCGGGATCTGAACTCGGGTCCTCTGCCTCCTGTCTTGCTGTAGGAATGCCGGGATTAACGTCACATAATGCTGTACCCAGCTTCACAGGGGTGCCGGGATCTGAACTCGGGTCCTCTGCCTCCTGTCTTGCTGTAGGAATGCCGGGAATAACATCACATAATGCTGTACCCAGCTTCACAGGGGTGCCGGGATCTGAACTCGGGTCCTCTGCCTCCTGTCTTGCTGTAGGAATGCCGGGATTAACGTCACGTAATGCTGTACCCAGCTTCACATGGGTGCCGGGATCTGAACTCGGGTCCTCTGCCTCCTGTCTTGCTGTAGGAATGCCGGGATTAACGTCACATAATGCTGTACCCAGCTTCACATGGGTGCCGGGATCTGAACTCGGGTCCTCTGCCTCCTGTCTTGCTGTAGTCATGCCGGAATTAACATCACATAATGCTGTACCCAGCTTCACAGGGGTGCCGGGATCTGAACTCGGGTCCTCTGCCTCCTGTCTTGCTGTAGGAATGCCGGGATTAACGTCACGTAATGCTGTACCCAGCTTCACATGGGTGCCGGGATCTGAACTCGGGTCCTCTGCCTCCTGTCTTGCTGTAGGAATGCCGGGATTAACGTCACATAATGCTGTACCCAGCTTCACATGGGTGCCGGGATCTGAACTCGGGTCCTCTGCCTCCTGTCTTGCTGTAGTCATGCCGGGAATAACGTCACATAATGCTGTACCCAGCTTCACAGGGGTGCCGGGATCTGAACTCGGGTCCTCTGCCTTCTGTCTTGCTGTAGGAATGCTGGGATTAACGTCACATAATGCTGTACCCAGCTTCACAGGGGTGCCGGGATCTGAACTCGGGTCCTCTGCCTCCTGTCTTGCTGTAGGAATGCCGGGATTAACGTCACATAATGCTGTACCCAGCTTCACAGGGGTGCCGGGATCTGAACTCGGGTCCTCTGCCTCCTGTCTTGCTGTAGGAATGCTGGGATTAACGTCACATAATGCTGTACCCAGCTTCACATGGGTGCCGGGATCTGAACTCGGGTCCTCTGCCTCCTGTCTTGCTGTAGTCATGCCGGGATTAACGTCACATAATGCTGTACCCAGCTTCACATGGGTGCTGGGATCTGAACTCGGGTCCTCTGCCTCCTGTCTTGCTGTAGTCATGCCAGAATTAACACCTCATAATGCTGTACCCAGCTTCACAGGGGTGCCGGGATCTGAACTCGGGTCCTCTGCCTCCTGTCTTGCTGTAGGAATGCCGGGATTAACGTCACATAATGCTTACCCAGCTTCACATGGGTGCCGGGATCTGAACTCGGGTCCTCTGCCTCCTGTCTTGCTGTAGTCATGCCGGGAATAACGTCACATAATGCTGTACCCAGCTTCACAGGGGTGCCGGGATCTGAACTCGGGTCCTCTGCCTTCTGTCTTGCTGTAGGAATGCTGGGATTAACGTCACATAATGCTGTACCCAGCTTCACAGGGGTGCCGGGATCTGAACTCGGGTCCTCTGCCTCCTGTCTTGCTGTAGGAATGCCGGGATTAACGTCACATAATGCTGTACCCAGCTTCACAGGGGTGCCGGGATCTGAACTCGGGTCCTCTGCCTCCTGTCTTGCTGTAGGAATGCTGGGATTAACGTCACATAATGCTGTACCCAGCTTCACATGGGTGCCGGGATCTGAACTCGGGTCCTCTGCCTCCTGTCTTGCTGTAGTCATGCCAGAATTAACACCTCATAATGCTGTACCCAGCTTCACAGGGGTGCCGGGATCTGAACTCGGGTCCTCTGCCTCCTGTCTTGCTGTAGTCATGCCGGAATTAACACCTTATAATGCTGTACCCAGCTTCACAGGGGTGCCGGGATCTGAACTCGGGTCCTCTGCCTCCTGTCTTGCTGTAGGAATGCCGGGATTGACATCACATAGTGCTGTACCCAGCTTCACAGGGGTGCCGGGATCTGAACTGGGTCCTTACGCTTGCACAGCCAGCATCTTCTCCATTGAGCCGTCTCCCCAGCCCCGAACGCCATTGTTAGGGAACAGTATGAGCATAGCCCCGGGAAGATTTGTCTATCTCCGAGATTTCTCATAGTTTAACTTCTGAGAGCCTCAGGGGTGTGTCACCACAACTTTCCCTTTCCTCCTGGTCAGAGTGAGGCACTTCTTGGGATTCCTGGAGAATTCCTTGACTTTCTGTAAGATGGGTGTAACAGTGCCATCCACTTGATGGGACCTTTACCAGCCAGGTTAGTGGGGTCACTGGATTAGAAACTAGGCTGTATGTATTTTTTAATCTCATTTTTTGAATCTCTGTCTTGCATATGTTCTATAATTGTATTGTATATTTGCATAGCAGTGGATTGTATGTTTCATGAGTACACATTAGGAATTCTAATAAGGATATATGATCAGATGTGTTAGAGGCTTCTGATTTAAACTGTCAACCACCTTAAGACCGAGTAGAACTTATATCTTAGGTCTGTGATGAACTCTGAGGAGGCCATAGGTGGAAGTCTGAGGCCGCCATTGCCATTTCAGTGTAGACTACAGAACAGGATGAACAGGAGAGCTCCAGCCGCGGAGATCTTAGAGCCCCGAAGACCAATTGGAGTTCTGTAGTCAGGGAGGCAAAGGCGGAAGTGGCGTGCTTGGTGGCATTTGATGGCAGAACTGAATTAGGATGTAGTCGAGCAGTGGTGGTGGTGGTGGTGGCGGCGGCGGCGGCGGCGGCGGCGGCGGCGGCGCACGCCTTTAATCCCAGCACTGGGAAGGCAGAGGCAGGTGGATCTCTGTGAGTTCGAGGCCAGCCTGGTTGGCAAAGCGAGTTCCAGGAAAGGCACAAAGCTACACAGAGAAACCCTGTCTCACAAAACAAAACAAGAATTAGGATGTAGACGTAGTGCAGGGTTTCTCACACAGGAGCCCATCTCCTCATTCTTTGTCCCTACGGAAAGAAGTGCAGAAGCTGTGGGAGAGACGACTTACACGGTAAAGTATGTGGTGCTGGAGCCTGGGGCTCCTATTCCATCTCTGCAACCCTCGTAAAGAGAAGGAGAGAACTGATTCACAGAGTTGTCCTTTGACCTCCATGAATGTGCCACTTCCTCCTCATGCATAATAGTAACTATGGAGAGAGGGGCCGTGGGAGGAGCTCGGGGAGAACAGGGGTGGGGGAAAGTGATGTAACTGTATTTTAATGAATGAAATACGGACAGAAGGATGTATGTCAGGAAGTATTCATGTTTATCTTGACTTTGAATTCAAGAGAAAGATGTTTTTCCAAGGGAACAAGAGGGAATCTATTCAGCGGAGAAGGTTCTAGACAGGGAGTAACTAGGTAAAAAATTCTGTGTTCGGACTGGAGAGATGGCTCAGAGGTTAAGAACCCTGGCTGCTTTTCCTCACATCCTGAGTTCAAGTCCCAGCAACCATGTGGTGGCTTACAACCATCTATAATGAGATCTGGAGCCCTCTTCTGGCATGCAGACAGAACACTGTATACATAATAAATAAGTAAATCTTTTTTAAAAATTCTATGTTCATGGAGCTTGTGTTCTGTTTGGAGAAAGAATCAATTTGCAAGTCACCTGAATACATTTTTCAGAATTTTGGAAAACTGTTTACCACAAAGAGAGCAGGTCACTGTGGGAGGCTGAAACTCGGCTTTCTGAGTTGCGTGAGTGTGTGTGTGTGAGGGTGTGGACACCGTGAGCTCTAAGCTCTGTACTGCCTCTTGGGACTTGGTCTATACAGAGGTATTGCCCTTCACCCATAGCTCCACTCCCAGCCCCTCGGACCTGCTGCCTTCTTCAGCAGCGGAGTCCTTCCATGGTCTCATCACCAGAAAGGTTGGAGAATTCTTTTTAAGCCTCATAATAGCTTTTTCCTTTAAAAAAAAAAAAAGGTTCTATTGAGATACCTAGAACTGGCCCACAGGTACTGTTCACTTGTCCTCTCCGGATGTGCAAAGCTGTCATCACAGTTCGTTTCCGGGCGTTCTCCGTCCCCATAAGATTCCTCCTGCCTGTTCGGGGTCATTCCTATTCCGAACCGCAGCCCCAGGAAACCGTTTGTCTCTTCTGTTCCTGGAAGTTTCTTGTGAGCAGATTTATCCAGTATGCAGATTTATCCTTGGCGTCTTGTTTTTTCACCGCGCCTCGTCTTTTCTAAGTGCATCTGAGGTAAGGTGTGTGTGTGTCACTGGTTTCTCTTTCGTTGTTAAAGGGTGTTTCATCGTGTGGAATACCAAGTTCTGTTCGATCTCATTTGTGCTGTAGCTCCCTAGACTAGATTACCAGTGTCTTAAATCCCGCCTCTTTCCCGCAGGTTGATGTGTGACGAGCTCTTGAACACTGTCCTGTGTCATGGCTGCCCTGTGTCCCTTCCACGGCCTGCCTCCTTTCTCCTTGCTCATTTAACTTTATTAATTAATTAGCTAATTAATCACAGACAGCAGTGCTGGGGGGTAGTGAAAGTTACCTCTAAGTAACATTTACGAAATGAAAACTTCTGGTTCTGGTTTCCATTCACATTCTTTTACATTTCTGTGTGTATATGTGTGCATGTATGTATATGAGTGTGAATGAGTGTGTGCACATATGCATATGGCAGCCAGATTAACAGCCTTGGGTATCATCCCTCAGAAGCAGGCCACCTTGTCTACCTTGTCGTCCCCCGCTCCCCCCCCTCTTTTTTTTCCGACAGGGTCTCTCACTGGGACCTGGGTCTCGCCAGTGAGGCCAGGCTGGCTGGCCAGGAAGCCCTAGTCATCTTCCTGTCTGTCTCCCCAGCACTGGGATCGCAATCTGTGCCAGCAAACTCCAGCCAGTGGGTGCGGATGAGCAAAGGCCCCTACATGTCGCCATAATTACCGTATTGGACTAGGTCGTCCCAGAATACTTCCTATTATTGATGTTGTTGTACTGGGCAGGCCTGACTTCCAGACCTAGCTCTCTAACTCTGCCCAGCACTGTGAGTTCACCTGACCCCTAGCTAGCCTTTTGAGGCCAGTGTTGCCTCCTGTGAAAAGTGCAGTGTCCTAAGTCCCTTTCTAATACTTACATCTCTGTGTAGGGGCAGCAACTGGCCATTAGCTGATAACAAGTCCCGAAACTTCTCTGGATGGTATTCCAGACAAGGATTTAATTAAGAGTCAGCCCAGTGGTGTTAGTGTGACCATGAATGTCCAGGAACTCCCTAGGTGACTGCTCTTAGGACGGCTCTGCGAAACTGGTCCTATCGTTGATTCTCGATTCTTCCAAACTTATATTGTTTTCCCTCTTGGGTTTGCACTGTGCTCTTAATCTTGGAATCGGAAGTGAGCACAGTGTAGAGTGCTAATTAATTTCTCTTTAGTTGATACCAGGCTGCAGCTGAACAATGGAAGCAACAGCTAAACAATGTGTAGATACAGCAGCACGTACTGATTCTCAAGGACAGCCGCTGTGTTCTGTGACAGTGTTACCATAGAAGGAAGAGTATCTTTATGCCTGCAGATATCCTAATAACACTGGTGCTAAGAGGGAGCAGCACACGTGTGGACATGTGATCATGTGATCCTAAGAGAAAGCAGCACACGTATGGACACGTATGTCCTAAGAGATAACAGCACACGTGTGGATACGTGTCCTAAGAGCAGCACACATGTGGACATGTGTGTCCACTTGTTTGTGTTTGGAGGACTGGGCCAGTAACATGAAAGCTAGCTGCAGTAGGATGCAGATCCACTGAGAATGGACTGTAGATCTGTTGGCTGGGGAGGTTTCCATAGCATTCTCAATGGAGACTGTATGTGTGGGCATGCCTGATGTGTCCAGGGTGACTGCCAGTGTTACCAGTCGTCATTGGTGCTGTGCTTTTAGGCAGGCTTGCCTTTTCTTTGCATTTCATGACTTTGTTTCTTTACTTTATCTGACTTGTGTGTGTGTGTGTGTGTGTGTGTGTGTGTGTGTGTGTGTCTGTGTGTCTCTGTGTGCTCGAATGCATGTGGAAGCCAGAGGTCAGATGTCTTCATCAATCATTCTCCACTTTTATTTTTATTATTATTAAGTTTAATTTACTTGTTTATTTATTTTTGAGGCAGTGTCTGTCTATGTAGTCCTGGCTGTTCTGGAATTCACTATATAGACCAAGCTGTCCTCGAACTCAGTAGAACCGCCTGCCTCTGCTGGGATTAAAGGCATGTGCCATCATGCCCTGTTTGATTTTATGTCTGGAGATGATGGCTCACTGATAATACTACTACATGGTCAGCAAGACCTGGGGATCCTCCTGTCTCTGCCTCCCTAATATGAGGATTACAGGCATATGCCACCACATCTGACTCTTCTGTGGGTTCTAGGGATGGACACTGGGTCCTCACACTTGATTGCAAGCACTTTACCAACCCTGCCCTAACACATGTTTTCCTGATGAAGAGGCGGGGTCCTTATGGGTACCTACTATGTACCAGGCATATTGATGAAGCTTGCTAGCCCTCCTGTGTGCTCTGTAGAGTGGATGTATTGTTAGGTGGTGCTTTTCAAACGTGGAGATGGGACGGTTGGCAGTCGATGGCTGAGTCTGGTGTTCCCTGTCCCCAGTGAGTCTGGGCTTAGGGAGCCCGTGTGTTTTTCCAGGACCTGGCATTATCAGGGCACCGGAGAGTCGGGCGACTTTGGAGGTCAATGTGGTGTTGGTGGGAGGTGTTGTGACTTGTCCAAGGTCGTCTTCTAGCTGGGGAGAGGTGAGCAAGCCCGAGGGCACCAGGTCAGTGTATAGAGCTGAAAACTGCCTTGACCGTCAGAAGGCTTGGGTGGTTTGTAAACCTCATGGCCTTGGATAATCTCAGTATGGGTTTGTACTGCTTTGCTTCTCCCAAAGTGCCTTAGAGAGTCGAGTGTGGTCCAGTTCACGAGTCTAGTCCTGTGAAGTTTGTGTCTCTCTGGCTTGGATTTTCTCCTATCCCAGGAGCATGGGGCCAGCTGTTTGCTGCAGCTGTATTGCTTGTGTCTGGTGGGTTACAGGTGGCATTCTCTTTTTATTCCCTCCAGATCCTGGAGTGACCCAAGGGCGTTTATGTAAAAATAGCACTGTCCCCACTGCTCTTTGGAGCTCGCTGTGTCAAGAAAGTGCCCCAGATGCTTGGGTCTTTCCTGGCCGGGGTGAATTCTGTTTGTTGTCACTCAATCTGCACGGGAACTAATGGCACCTGCTTCCGTTCCTTCTCTTCTTTAGTCAGTCCCGGTGTCCAGTAGGAGGGCGTTCTGTGCATTTGTGTTTCTCCATATATTCACCAGGCTGTGAAGTCCTCACTGAAGGGAAGCCAGGTGTGGAGCTATGTAATCATAGTGTGTAAACTATGCCCCTGTAATCCCAATACTTTTCCCTTTGGCATATCCAAATTCTCAGTGCCGCTCACTCTTGTGCTTGGGGAACATTTTTAAGTAGCTAAGGGCTTCCTTAGCACACTCGGATCCCAGCAGACCAGCCAGGAGGACTGCCAGGTGACTCATGGAGGGCATCATTGGATCCTGCATGCCAAAGGGATGATTCTCATTCTCAGTGGGACTGAGATTTTATTGTGCTGCTCAGAACAGCATACAGTTTAAATTGTATAAATTGTTTATTTTAGGAGTTTATTGTGTGTTGCAGAAAGCACAATTGTGGATAAGGAGGGTAGGAGACGAGTGTGCTGACTCATGTTAGGACTGCGTTCTATGGATAAGCCCATGAGTTGAGCGTCCACTCATCTGTTATGGTACTTGTAGAAATGATGCCACGGATGTTGACCCTGACTGCACTTTACCTCCTGTGCCTTTATGTCCAGAAATCAAATTGCTGGAGCATACCGTTAAATTATATTTGGTTTCCCGCAGACATTTCCCACACTGACACTCAGTTACACTCCATCAGTACACAGTTCTTATTCCTTTGTGCTGTTTCTTCTTCCCTCCCCTTCCCTCTCTCCCTCTTTCCTGCAGTTGCTGCCTAGACAATGTCAGCCTTGGCTGTGTCTGAGCGTCCGTCTGCTCCTCTGCTGTGCACCTGCACTTTGGAGTGCTCTAATCCATCGCCTCGTGTGCTGTATTTATTCCCTGACTCCCTCCTGTTTAATTTCCCTTGCTCTGTACAGGGCTCTTTAAATAGAGCCCATTCATTGACTCTTAACTTGGTCCATTCGTTGTTTGGTTCTTTCAAAAAACCATCTTTGGAATGCTATTTTCCTCTTCCCAGGCAAATCAAAAGGCTATAAAAAGTTATTCTTACTGTCTGGGTTCCCTTTCCCAGAAGGAGGACCACTTGCTACAAGGTTATCGTCTTCTTACCTGTGGTCAGATCAGACCTCTTTAGCTCTTCCCCAGGAAAAGTCCCCCACTCCTCTCGGGAATTCTATCCAGGACACCTGTTACATGCAGTTTCCCTCCTTTGCTGTCCCTTACCTGTGGCAATTTCTCAGACATCCTAGGTTTTGATCTTAACAGTAGCGTACTGGTCAGGTGTTTGAGTTTCTTTCCCTCATGTTTTTCTTGGGATTACTCATGGTTTATAGGCTTGGAGAGACTGTCACAGAGGTGAAGTGTATATTACATTATATTAAGTTTACATCACCAGCATGACTTAGCATTGTTCATGTGGACCTTGGTCACCTGGGTAAGGTGGTTTATCAGTTTCTATACTGTAAAGTCAACTCCCTTCCCTACTGTGCCAAACTAGGAAAACTTAAATGCCCTGGCTCAAAAATAAAATCAGTAATTTGAACTAAAAATTTTTTAAAAAAGAAAATGCTCATAAACCTATTTTAAAAGCTAGGGGCGGGGGCACACTCCCTTGTTTCCAGTAGTCAGGGAGCTGTGAGTTTGAGGCTAGCATGAGCTACACACTAAGTTCCAGGCCACTCCGGAGCTATATAGAGTGGGTCTCAACAAGTATCTAACTTATTCCAAGGCTGGTTTGGTATCTGACCTAAGTGGATCTGTTTGGAAACCGGACGTGAACTAAGATACGGAAGCCTGTGAAGTTTATAGTCACAAACTGAAGCAGTCTGTCCATAGGCTAGTGTCAAAGACAGTTCCTCGGCTCTAATGGGAAAGTTTGGGAGATGATGCAGTAATCACGGCTGCCCTCTATCGGGGCACGGAAGAAGTGCGGGAAGGGCTGCGGTGCTTAAACTGTTTTTGAACGCTCAGGCGAGGAAAAGAGGTTTTGTGGTTTCCAAAAATTGCACCAAGGTAGAGCAGGGCTCTAACCGATGCAGGTGTGTTGTCAGGCGTTAGCAGTACTGTCCTCACTATGCGTTCATTGGACAGTAGCGCAACCCCAAGAAAAGGATGGTTGCTCGCAACCACGCAAGCCCAGCAGCCAGGAAGCTCCAGGCCCGGGTAGGCTTGCGGTGATCATCGTGGGGGGCGCCTGACCCAGCCCGCGCGGTGGCCAGTATTTTCTACAAGTCCAGCTTCCGACGCCGAGTACCCTCTCTGCTTTCCTGAAACTCCCGAGGGGCTTTCAGACGCCTGCTTGGCTTTACCCAGAAGGCCGCGCGCCACACATCTGAAAATTTGCATACGTGCCTCTCTGGGCGGGACCGGAGGGAGGCTTAGTACTGCGACCCGGTTAATTTGCATGCGCAACTCTGGGGCGGGGCGGGGCGGGGCCGGGCCGTGATGGGCTCCTGTGGGTTGGGCTGCTTCTATTGCAGTGGAGTTTCGCCTCGGCGAGTTTCTGAAACCGGTTTTTCAGTGCTTAGCATCCTTTCTTGGCCAGCCAGCCCAGGCTTCCCAGTCATTAGGCGCCCCGGGCTCTGGGACCGCAGGGACCAGATATGCCGGCGCTACCTCTCTGCACCGCTGACGCCGTGCCTGTTTCCCGTTGCAGGTGGTTCTCCTGGGCATGGACATCCTGTCTGCGCTTGTGACGAGGCTGCAGGACCGGTTCAAGGCGCAAATCGGCACCGGTAAGCCGCGAACAGCAGACTCCTACTCCGGACTCACCCCACATCACTTTCCCCTCTAATCCTGAAATATTTCTTCCTGCTGTGATCTTCGCATATAAAATACTGCCAGTTGAGGACTTTATGCAAGATTAACCATCAGATTTGATGCCAGCCAGTACATGTTGTCCCCAGCCCTCCCTCTGAGAGGCAATTTTCTTTGAAAAGTCCTACAAAAAAAAGGAGCCAGTTGGCTTTTCCCACGGTTTAAAGGTCACTAAACCAAGATGTTTCATGGTGGCAATGTAAACACTAAGCAGTTCTATTTATTCTACTGTTTCTGTAGAGAATCTCTCCATTCCTCTTTCCTTTCTTCTTTCTGTTTTGTGTGGGCTCTGTGTGCCAGTCAAGGACTCTAACCACTGAGCCACAATGTTAGCTGGCATTTCCCAGTGGCGTTCATCATCAGTGTTTGTCTTTTCCTTTTCTGTAGCTTTGGGTAAGTGTGCTCACTGAGAAAGATGGTGGGACCATATAAAAGCTTACTGCTAGGAATTTGGTGTTTGAACCATTTTCCATTTCCCTCCTACATTAGCTCAATGTAGGAGAATTCTCATGGATTCTCACAAAAGGGAGGCCTAACAGGCTTGGGATAGGAATGGGTGGGCTGGGCTGGCCCATGCTGCAGTGTATAAATGTGGTGTGTGTCTTATGTGTGCTATAAGTAAAGCATATTGATCCCCTTTGCCCCTAGACAGGACCTGTTTAATGGTTTTTTGTTTTGTTTGTTTTTTGTTTTTTTTTTGTTGTTGTTGTTGCTTTTTTTTTGGTTTTTTAAAGATTTATTTATTATGTATGCAGTGTTTTGCCTTCATGTATGCTTGCAGACCACAAGAGGGCACCAGATCTCATTATGGATGGTTGTGAGCCACCATATGGTTGCTGGGAATTGAACTCAGGACCCCTGGAAGAACAGCCAGTGCTCTTAACCGCTGAGCCATCTCTCCAGCCCCTGTTTTTTTTTTTTGTTTTGTTTTGTTTTGTTTTGTTTTAACTTTTAAAATTTTTATTTTATGTGCATTGGTGTTTTGCCTGCATGTATGTCTGTGTGAGGGTGTCAGATCATCTGGAACTGGAGTTACAGACAGTTATAAGCTGCCATGCGGGTGCTGGGAATTGAACCCGGGTCCTCTGAAAGAGCATCCAATGCTCCTAACCACTGAACCATCTCTCTAGCCCCGTTTAATGTTTTTATTAGCACATGTTAATTATATAGCATTGCATTTTACACATTAATGTATTTTGATCATATCCCCACTCTTACCGTTACCTTCTGTCCGTCCCCCCCTTCCTGCTGATGTCTTTCCTTTCCTACCCAATCCCTCTTCTGATTTCATGTTTTTTTGTTTTGTTTTTTTTCTCCCATGACCGCTGAATTTGATTAGGGCTGCTTACACAAGTGTAGGTGAAGGGTTGTTTTAGGGTAATGGGCCTTTATCCGCAGTGTAACCACTGATGAAAACGTCTCCCTCTTCCATCAACAATTAACTCAGGGAAAGAGAGGTCCTTGAGAGTCCTCCTACTTTAAGTTCCTTCTTTCCCTCCCTCCCTCCTTCCCTCCCTCCTTCCACACTGGGTGCCATATAGCCTTGGCTGGCCTTGAACCTTCCACACAGCAAAGGATGACCTTATGACCTGATCCTCCTTCCTCCATGGCCCAAGTGCTAAGATTTTAGGCATGTAGTACTTACCCAGCTCTTTCCTTCCTTCAGGTTTCTTTTGGGTCACCCTTGCTTGCCAGGGCCTCTATTTAATATTTTGTTGGGTTCCACATATGTTGAGACTGGCTGGAGGGAAGCTGGGGTAGAGACAGTCTGCCCAAGTACGAGGTTCTGCCAATGTCTGTGGTTACGGAATGCACTTCAGCAAGGAGAGTGGTCTGACCAAGGATGGGTGGCTTTGGAATGGCTACCCATGGAATAGGCTTTTAGAATTCCTTAATTAGGCCAGCTTCTTGCAGATGAGCAGTGGCTGAGCTCAGATCCCTAGATCTGTTTTCATTTAATCGTTTCCATTTTGGTTTCCAGTGTTGCCAAGTCTAATAGACAGACTGGGAGATGCTAAGGACTCCGTGAGGGAGCAAGACCAGACCCTGCTGCTAAAGATCATGGATCAAGCTGCTAACCCCCAGGTAGGACAAGAGAAGCATGCCTGTGTGCACAAACAGTGTTCATGCAACTCCCTGGGCTTATTTCTTTTAAGCTGATGGGTTAGAGATGGTCTTAGTTAGGTTTTCTGTTGCTTCAACAAAACGCCATGACCAAAAAGCAAGTTGGGGAGGAAAGGGTTTATTCAGCTTACACTTCCACAGTACTGTTCATCATTGAAGGAAGTCAGGACAGGAACTCAAGCAGGCAGGATCCTGGAGGCAGGAGATGATGCAGAGGCCATGGAGGGGTGCTGCTTACTGGCTTGCTTGTCACAGCTTACTCAGTCTGCTTTCTTATAGAATCTAGGACCACCAGTCCAGGGATGGCCCCACCCACAATGGGCGGGGTCCGCCCCATCAATAACTAATTAAGTAAATGCCTTGTAGCTGGATCTTAGGGAGGCATTTTCTCAACTGAGGCTCTTTCCTCTCTGATGACTCTAGCTTGTGTAAATTTAACATAAAACTAGCCAGTATAGCGATAAACATTCTTATGGCCCACAGTCCCTCCTCATATGAGAGATTTAAATATATAACTAGAAAATGTATCATTTGAATAAATTAGTGGGCTGGACATTGGTATTGAGTGTTTGATTAATCTATTAACGCCTTTTAGCTCATTTATGGGACTGGCTCTCCCTTTCTCCGGAAAGGGGCAGCTGGTGGTATCTGAGGAGCCAGTAGGCCTGGCGGTGGCCTGGTCCCTGTATGACACTTAGAGGCTTGCTAGAGTGGATGGACCCAGCCCTGTCTCCCAGGGTCCCACGGATCATTGTTGGGGGATGCAGCAAGACAGCCAGCAGCGGTGTCCCAGGGGAGTGTTGGGTGAGCCTGGGTGAGGAGAGCTATTCCAGACAGAAAGCCGTGTATGCCTGCTGTCATTTGGGCTGTCCTGTTCTCAGTCACAAAAAGGGGTAGTTACACCTCCTCAGGAGTGTGGGGAGAATCCAGTAGTGTTACATAAGGGCAGGTGTTTGATAAAATAGTTCCTTGTCCTGCTTGAGTGTGACTGTGAACGAACCCTGGGGGCTGATGGGAACGGGGCCAGTTTGGTTCCTGTGAAGAGGCTCTTATTCTGTGAAGGGCTGCGGAATTCTTACCCTCTGACTTGTTCCTTGTCACCTGCAGTACGTGTGGGACAGAATGCTCGGAGGCTTCAAACACAAGAACTTCCGCACGAGAGAGGGCATCTGCCTCTGCCTTATTGCAACACTCAATGCGTAAGTCCGAGGGGACCTGCAGACTGTGCGTGGCTCACGCTTTTTGTTGTTGTTGTTGTTTTATTTTGTTTTGTTTTGAGACAGGGTTTCTCTATGTAACAGCTCTATAGCTCTGGCTGTCCTGGAACTTGCTATGTAGACCAGGCTGGCCTCACACTCACAGAGAGCCACCTGCCTCTGCCTCCCGAGTGCTGGGATTAAAGGCATAGGCCACTACCACCCCAGCTTTTTTTTTTTTTAAGATAGGGTCTCATGTAGTCCTCTGGTCTTGAACTTACTTTGTAATTGAGTATGTCTTGAACTTCTGATCCTCCTGCCTCCACTCTTTAAGAGCTGGGATAATTGGCACAGGCCAACATGTGTCCTGTTTATTTGGCTCTAGGGCTCCTAGAAATGTCAAATATAATCTGAATCCAGCCCCTTGGCTAAAGCTTTAAAAACAAAACAGAACAAAAGCCGCCACCACTGCCCTTTATTCTGAAGTAATTAGATCTACAGGTAGTTGTAAAGAAATGAACTGGGAAGGAGCGCGGTCCCTCTCCCTGACCAGTGTAGGACTTCACGTAGGATGGTGTGGCCTTCAGGACCCTGCAGGAGGTACGGGTGCTGCTCCCAGAGCTTGCCCAAGTTGCCACAGCTGCACACAGGCCTTGTGTGTGTGTATGAAGCTCCCACCCACTGTCCTCCTGCCACGCATTTTATAGCCTGTGGCAGCCACTAATCTGGACTCTGTCTCTATGATCTTGCCACTTCAAACTGTTGCTCAAGTGGTGTCAAGCCTGTGTACCTCCCAGGGTTGCCGTCTAGATTTCCACTTAGTTAAATTCCCAGAGCTTGCACTGTGTGCCACTGATGGTGATAGTCAGTTTGTTTCACTGCTGAGTGCAATCCTTTGGAATAGAACCTATGCTGGAGTATAGATTATATGGTATAGCATATATACTGTAGATGTAGTCCAGTTTATTTAGTCATTCATCCATTGAGGAAAATGTGGGTGACTTCAAGTTTGGGCCTCCCGGGAGGAAAATTGCTGGGGTATGTATGCAAATTTCTGCACAAGTGTGAATTTTCAGTTCCCTTCAGTAAGAGTACAGTGGAGGGGCTCTTTTCATTGTTTGTTCATTTATTATCCTTGGGAGTTTTGCCTGCATGTCCTCCTGTGCACCACGTGAGTGCCTGGTGCCCTTGGAAGCTAGAAGAGGGTGTCAGATCCCCTGGAACTGGAGTAGAGATGATTGTGAGCCGCCATGTGGGTGCTGGTATAGAATCCCTGCTTTCTGGAAGAGGAGCCAGGGCTTTTAACCACTGATCCACCCCTGCACTCCCCACCCCATTTCTAGTTTGTAAAAGAAACTGCCGACGTAATTTCCGGAGTTGTCTGTGCTGTTTTATGCAGCGTTCACAAAGGATGTCCGTGGCTTCAGCACTGCAGTGGTGGGAAGGCTGGGGAGATGTTGAGGTGATTAGGAGTACTTGCCTCTCTTCCAGAGGACCTGAGTTGGGTTCCCCGAGCCCACGTCAGGTGGCTCACAACTGCCTTAAATTTCATTTCAGGGGATATGACATCCTCTTCTGGCTTGCACACAGACAGACATGCGCACAAATAAAAGCAGAAATAAACCCCAAAGAAAAGTGACAGGCTTGGGTTCCCCAGTAGAGCAGTGTGTGTTCAGGTGCCTGCAGCCATCTTGTCAGCGGCAACATTAGCAGAATGTCTGAAGCCGCTCCAGAGGTGACCCTGAAGAGTTTGGTTGGGGCCTCGGAGTTTGGCAGGACAGGAAGTGTGGCCTGACACAGCAGAGCGAGGGTCTGAGGCAAGAGGGACAGCAAGGCGCAGGCCCTGTTGTAGTCTTCGGGCCAGGTCATAGAGGGGCCTGAGCCCAGCAAATGGGCTCTGGAATGCTTTGAAGCCACTGTGAGTAGATGGAGGGAACCTCGGTTTAAGGGGCTAATGCTGGGTGGGGGTGGAGAAGGGCAGATGTGGGCGCCGGCCTCTTTCTGCCCCTTGTTCTCACTCATGCCTTTCATTTCCAGCTCTGGGGCCCAGACGCTAACACTAAGCAAGATTGTGCCACATATATGTAACTTACTGGGAGATCCCAACAGCCAGGTGAGTGGACAGACCGCAGCCTGGGAAAATGCATTCTGGTGTTCTGTGCGTGCTGTGTGCGTCAGGTGGGCGGGCGGACTTACCTCTGGGGAGCTCTGACTCAGATTTAAGAGATTAGCTATTCACTAGCATTTATAAACTATTGCAGCAAATGAGTGGCCGTTCTACCCTCTGCTGTATGTTGGGCTGAGAAATCACAGTGATTTTTGTGTACCAAATCCTACTTTATAGTCTATCAGTTATAAACGGCCACAGGGGCTGGAGAGATGGCTAAGAGTGTTGGTTGTTCTTGCAGAAGACTGGGTTCAATTCCCAGTACCCTCATGGTGGTTCATAACCATCTGTAACACTGTGGTGCACAGATACACATGCCAACAGACACTCATACACATAAAATCAAATCTCAAAAATTAAAAGAAGCCTAAAATGGCCACAGCAGTTCTTCAGGAAGATTTCAGTGCTTTTGCCTTGACCTCTCACCCTCAGGCCTTCGGCCTTGTTTCTGCGTCTTTTGTTTCCTGCAGAAGAAGTCCCATGTGGAATGTCAGTGCCACTACATGGTACCTACTTGAGGTTATTATCTCTTATTAAGCTGCTTACAGGCCAGTGATGGGGTGTTCATGGTGGACCTGTGGGTGGCCTTGGATCTGCACCAGAATAGTGTCCACTGAGTGCACTTTGTGAGACGGAGCAGGCCAGACACACCATTTAGTGTGACAGCACTTACAACTTAACGACCTGCTGTCTGGTTTGTGGAGAAGTCCAAACATCTACCCCAACAAGGCAGGCTCACAGAATAAGACAAGCTCCCAGGACTAGGCAGCCTCCCAGGGAAGGCGGGCTCCCAGGGAAGGCGGGCACACAGGACTAGGTGGGGTAGATGCTAGGGGAAACTCAATTAGCGAGCGTATAGCACACGGTGTATTTCTGTAACTGGTGCGAACATCATCCTCCAGATGTAGGAGAGACACTCACTGACCCCACAGTGTGATAGCTGGCAGGACTCTTCAGGGCATCATCCTTCCTCACAGCAGAGGTGACCTCGCTGTGCGTTAGTACTAGATGGTGTTTAAAGTGGCGATGCGGAAGGACCACCTCACCAGCCCAGGACCCTCTGCTGTGTGCTGTGGGAGTAACATCAGTATTGCCCTGCTCAGAAGCTCACATCCCAAAGTAGAAATCTGAAAGTGATATTCTTGTTCCCTTTAAAGCTATTCAGATGAATCTCAGAGTTCTTCTTGTTCTTCCCAGGTTTTCACTTCTGAAGTTGTCCACCAGGGGAACCTCCATTAGCAAGCACATAGTATACAGCACCTAGAACTGCCTGAACTATGGGACAGTTGGGGGCCGTCTGTTCTTACATAGCACTGCTCCCTGATTCCACTTCCCTTGTTCAAGTCCAGAGTGGAAGTTAATGTGTGAGATGTCTCTAGGGTTTTGGGATGTTCCCCTTATTCGGGAGTAACTAGGGTTAAATATCACATGTCAGCACAATCCCATATTCTGAACACATTAGTTCAGTTGTTTTTGTATTTGATATTAGAGATAGCATTGAGTATCAATTTGAAGAGAATATATCAAACTTTGAGCTCTCTAGGTCAACCCAGAAAGCCTAGAGGGCAGACATGTCCTGGCCATGCATGGCTGACCCTGGTGTTCCTCTTGCTCTTGAGCCTGCCTCCCTGTTAGGGCAGTAGTGTGGGTTTGCTTTTGAGTCTTCCTTCACGTGCTTGGGAGGGTGATTGTTCTTAGTCCCTGGTGTCACTGTTGGACACAACTTAGTAAGAGTCTCCTTAGCCTGAGGTGGACACTGTCATTTGCAGAGATCCCACACCTGCCACATCCAGTGGGTTTTTGAGAAACCCTTAGCTGTATTGTTTTATTTATTAGGTTTTCAGGACAGGGTTTCTCTGAGTGGCCCTGGCTGTCCTGGAACTCACTCTGTAGACCAGACTGGCCTTGAACTCAGAGATCCGCCTGCCTCTGCCTCCTGAGTGCTGGGATTAAAGGCGTGCACCACCGCCGCCGCCTGGCCAGCTGTATTGTTTTAAATAAGTGAAAATGATTTATTGTACTGGCATCTTAGAGTGTCTTCACAATGTTGGTATGGATATACTTTGCATATACCAAATCTTGGGAGTCCTGGTTAGACAACACACATACATTCATGTGCCGAAAGACAGTGTTCATTATCCAAAGTCAGGCACCCCGGGTTGATTTTCAGTAGTAGTAGCAGTGCAGCCTAAATGTGAAAGGCAGGCCTTTGAGCGGGACTGTGTCTAACTGCTCTCTATATAACTGTTATCAAGACTGTATAAATTAAAAGAAAAAAAAAGCTAGGAGAAAAAAACTACAGTGGCATATTCCCTGAGTCTCGGCACTTGTGAGGCAGAGGTAGGTGGACCTCAGAGTTTAAGGCCAGCCTGATGTCCATGTGAGTTCCAGGTCAGCCAGGACTGCATAGTGAGACTCTATCTCAAAAATAGAAATTAGGAACACTTACTGCTCTTGCAGAGAACCTGAGTTCGGTTCCCAGCACTCACATGGCAGCTCACAACTGTCCATAACTTTAGTTCTGGCACACACAAAATGCACACATACACACACACACACACACACACACACACACACACATATACACACATACACATGTACATACACATATACATGCAAGGCAAAACACAAATACACGTAAACTTTAAAAATTAATAAAAATAAAACGAGTGAAACAATTTTTTAATCAAATGGAAAATATGAAATTGTATCAACAAACTATATCTCAAATTTCTGCCCAGAATCTGGTAGGCACTTGTACTATATGGCCCCCAGGCATGGCCTGTTACAGTGTTTTGATCCATAGGCCTTTAATAAGAAAATCCTTATTCCTTTTTTATGTTTTTGTTTATTTCCATTTCCCATCTTGTGAAAAATAAGGCCGGTACTTCAGGGTGACTTTTAGTTCCCTGTAGTAGACAGGATTTATTGGCTTGAGATTCGCTACTAAACACTAAAAACAATCCCCACAGCTACATCTGACTTCAGATTCCTTTTCTTTCTTTGGCAGAGCTAGAGATTAAGGCTGAGGCCACGTGTGTGTAATGAACCCCCCCCCCCAGCTCTAGCCCTGCCCCCACATCTGCCTTTGGAGTGATCTCTGCACGTAAAACACCCTGCACTTGGCATGCACACTGCACCTACAGGAATATATGCACCACCTTGCCTCACTAATGCCAGTCACCTCAGCCATCCACTGTTCCACCGTCAAGCTCCAAGCCCAAAACTTTATGAAAAGATTAACTTTTATTTTCATTTATGTGTGTGCACATGTGAGTACGGGTGCCTGAGGAGTCCAAATAAGGCTGTTGGATCATATGATGCTGGGATTACAGGCAGTTGTAAGCTGCCTGACATGGGTGTTGGGATCTGAACTCAGGTCCTCTCTAAGAGCAGTACAGATTCTCAGCCATCTCTCCAGCCCCAGCTCCAAATCTTCATTAGAGGCCCTGTCCCTGCCTTGGGGCTTAGGGATTCAGCATTTGAGTATTGGTGGCTGTAGCATGAGATTTAAGAGAAGATGAATGAGCTGTGATTTATTACAAGAAGAGGTTTATACAGATCATGACCTGTCGTGCGACACCAGGTCACATAGGGTCGGGGCTGGCGCCCATGTCCCTCCCTCCTTTATGGTACTGCCAGCCCCCCAGTATGACACAAGTATGCAAGCCTGGCCTTTAGCTTAGACTCTTTCTCAACTAGCTCTTACAACTTAATTAACCTGCTTTTATTAATCTACATTTTTCCACATGGTTCAGTACCTCTCCTCTGTACCATATGTCCGACTTGTTCCATGTCTCATTGGCATCTCCACGTTCCGAGATTTATCTCTTCTTCTCTCTACCTGGAAATCCCATCTGTCCTCTCCTGCCTAGCTATTGGCCATTCAGCTCTTTATTAAACCAGTCACAGTGACATATCTTCACACAGTGTAAACAAATATCCCACAACACCTTCATACTTTGGTTGCATTGCTACAGAACAAATCTAAAACTCAGTTGCATCCCTGTCACTTCCTGCCTGGCCCTTATGCCATTCTGTATTGAAATTTATTGTTTTCTTTTTGTTTGCAAAATTGTAAACTCACAGAAAAGCCAGAAGAACAGTCAAGTGAGCACTTGGGTCTGTCAGGTAGCCCTGGCAGATTTATTTTACGCCTGCTTGTGCGTCACATACTTGAAGATGTGTATTTGTTCTCTGAACCTTTTGGAAATAACACTCAGATGTAATATTTTTACTCCAGAAAGTTCAGTGTTTCATATAACAACAAAAGTATTTTCTCATATAACCACATGTTTTTAAAAAATAAACATATGTATCTGTAAAGAGCTCATTTGTGGGGGTCAAAGGGCACCTTGTGGAGGCAGTTCTTTCCTTCTGCTTGGGATCTGGGGATCAAAGTCAGGCTGTCAGGCGTGGTTGGTAGCAAGCCACTCTCCCCGCTGAGCAGTCTCAATGACCTCACGTGCCATTTTTATACTATAGAAATTTAGCATCAGTACATTGATATTTAATGTGTACTCCATGAATTTTCTCCAAGAAAACACATCCATCCCGTCCCTTCCTCCTTATTTCACTCCTGTGTAGTAGATCCTTGTGTCTGGGCAGATGATGCACTTGTAGTTCGTGAGGGCCCAAGTGCCTCCTGCCTTTGAGCAGCAGGGTCTTATTTGGATCCTGACCATCTGCCGCACTTCTGAACCTGGCAAAATCTGACTCTTCTGAACACTGACGTGATTCCTCCCTCCCTCCTCCCCACCTTCTCTCTCTCTTTGTAGGTGCATGTGCGTGTGTGAGCATGCATGCACACATGCCTGTGTGTACGCATATGCCCATGGAGGCCAGAGGACAACTTAGATATCATTCTTCAGGCACTGTCCAACTTATTTTTTGAGATAGTCTCTCTACCCTAGAATTCAGTATGTGGGCTCTGCTTGATGGTCGTTGAACCCCAGGATCCATCTGTCCCTGCTTTCCCGGTGCTGGGAGTATAAAGATGTGCCCACCTGGCTTTTTTTTCACATGGGTTCTAGGGATCACCGGGGTCCTTGTGCCTACGCAGCCAGCACTTTACCCAACAGCCCTGTTCCTCCCTCTCTGCTGTGATCTTTGGTTTTGGACAGTGTTGACCACATCCTGCCTTCTGTTAAAAGTGGCATTTGTGTGCAGTGTTTCTTTGTTTTAGCATTGTAAATTCCTTGAATGTAGGGCCCTTGTAGCAGGTTACTGCTCCTTTTTGTTTCTTGTTTTAATCTCCTTACACATGAAGCTGATGCTTTACATAATGTACTTATATAATATCTTAGTTACTAGAGACACCATGACCAAAGCCACTTATAAAAGAAAGAGTTTGTATAGGGATTACAGGTTCAGAAGGTTAGAGTCCATGACCGTCATGGTGGGGAGCTTGGCAGCAGGCAGGCAGGCATGGCGTTAGAGCTGAAAGCTCACATATTGTTTCACAAGCACGAGGCAGAGAGAGCTAACTGGGACTGGACACCTCCTCCAACAAGGCCACACCTCTTCATTCTTCCCAAACAGTTCCACCAACTGGGGGCCATTCTCATTCAAACCATTACATATCTGATGCCTTCCTTGTAGCGTAGTTCATTGTTTTTTTTTTTTTTTTTTTTTTTTTTTTCATTTTGAAAATTCTGGTTTCCTGATCTTAAAGAATGGGGAGAACTTGGGGGTCTGTTTAAAAAGCTGAAGACTTTTTCTACAATTTGGATTTTCTATGATTTGGGATTGTTTTATGGGAGTGGAAACACCCACATGTGCCGTTTACATAGTCTGGCATGTACGAGGATTGTGTGCATGGTTGTGCTGGTAGGCTGGTGATAAACTGGGGTGGCATATAGACTGTTAGATTCTGTCTGATCGAGCTGGGGAGTGACATGAAGACCTGTAAGACCTCTTCTCTTCTGTCTAGGTTAGAGATGCAGCAATAAACAGCCTGGTGGAGATTTACAGACATGTAGGCGAACGTGTGAGGGCAGACCTCAGTAAGAAAGGGCTGCCACAGTCCCGGTGAGTGCTCACTTTCTCCTTTTTCCACTTAAAATTTTATGTATGTATTTGTGTCTGTGTATGGGGTCCTTGGGCCGTGTCGTGTGTGGAGGTCAGAGGGCAGCTTACAGGAACTAGTTCTCTCCTCGTGAGCACTGGGGCTTGACTCACGTCAGACTCGGCAGCAAGTGCCTTTACCTGCTGCCCCTTACAAATACGTTGTACGCATTTATTGATTCTGTAAATGTTTGTGGGTCCTTTTCCTCCACCCCCTCCCCTGCTCCTTTTCAGGTTTCATCTAGGTTCATGCTCCTGTCTTTGATGTGGTAATTTTATTCAAAGAATGCATGGTTGTGAGGCTGGTGGCTAGATGTCCTCTCCACACCAGACGTCAGTGGGAGCCTTTTATCTTATTCCCTCAAAAATAAGACTTGGGGGGCCGGGGAGACGACTCAGTAACGTGCTTGCCTTGTGAGCATGGGTGCCTAGGTTTGAGCCTCAAAAGTCACTTTAAAAAGTTGCCTGTGGTGGCACGGGAGGTGGAGACTAGAAGATCACTAGGGCTCCCTTCTCAGCCAGCCCAGCTGAACTGAAGAGCTCTAGGCCGTTGTGACTCTGTCTCAGAAAGGAAAGCGGTTGGCCCCCAAGGTTGGTCTCAGACTTTCACAGCTCCCTCCACGCACCCCCTCACCTACCTCAGATACTCATGCCGACATCTGGCCTCATCCATACCTAAGTTACAGAACACTGTGACCAAGGCAACTTATAAAAGAAAGCATTTCATCGGGGCTCGTGGTTCTAGGAGGTTAGAGTTCGTGATCATCACGTTGAGGAGCGTAGCAGCAGGCAGGTAGGCATGGCGCTGGAGTAGTAGTTGAGGGCTTACATCTGATCCACACCAGGCAGGCAGCACGCACATGCACGCGGCATGGAGTGAGTCTTTGGAAAGGTCCAAGCCCACCCCCAGTGACACACATCCTCCAAGGCCACACTTTCTAATCCTTTCCAGACAACTGGGGACCAAGCATTCAAATATGTGAGCCCCTAGAGGCCATTCTCATTCAAACCACCACTTCCGTTCTGGGCCCCTGTAGGTGTGGAGCCATATCATAATGCAAAATGCGTTTAGTCCAACTTCAGACAGCCACATAGTCTGTCACAGGCTCAGTGCGGTTTAAAAGTCCAAAGTCTTTTCTAAGACTCAGACAATCTCTGAATTGTAAACCCCTGGAAAACCGAAACGCTGCTTAGATGCTTCTGTCATGTGATGGCCCAGAATATGCATTAACATTCCAGAAGAGAGGAAGGGGGCAAATGAGGAAGTGCTGGTCCAAAGCAAGACAGAAAACCAGGAGAGTAAGCTCTGGTTCCTGTAGGCTTACTTCTAGTGTCAAAAGGCTTAGATGTCTCTTCCCTTCCAGCTTGTCTGACTGCAACACACTTCTCTCTCCTGGGCTGGTTCCACTCCCTGTTAGCAGCTCTCCTTGGCAGATACCACCTGGCTCTGGCATCTCCAACATCTTCAGGTCTCCAACGTGATCCGTGCTTCACTTTCACAGAGTCATACAGTTACCTCTCTAGGCCTCCATGTGGGGACTGTACTGCCACAGGCCTGGTCTCAGCGGCTTTCCTCAATCACAGAGGAAGACTCCATAACTCCTTCATGACTCTTAACACCAGATCCATGTGCCAAAGCTGCGGAAGTTCCGCTGCCTTCCTGGGATGGAACCTGCCCCCATCCTTGAATTACATTTGCATAAACCTTTGATTTGTTGTTGCTCTTCAGGAATAGGTCATTCTTTAGGCCCTTTCCTCCACAGTTAGCTAGATGGGAGTTTCACCTTGAGAATTTCATTCTCTTTATTTTATTTCTTTTCACCTCTTTTGGCATCAACCAAGGCTTTAACATTAAATTTCCCAGTGCTCTTTTTCTCTTCAAACGTGTGTTTTGTATTTTCTTTTTGGTCCACTTGGTCTTTTTCATTGTAGATCTGCAGAAGAGTGGTTACTAATAGCTATACAACAGAGTCAACATGAGGCTGTCTTGACATCTCCTCTGCCAACAAAATTAATCCAGAACTCTTCAGTTAAGCCTCAGGCAGATTTTTAGGACAGGGGCAAAAAGCACATTCTTTGCCAAAATATCAGGAGAATTGTGTCTAGTTAACATTCTTCTATGAAACGTCTTCGTGAGCAGGCCTCCATCATCCACATTTCAGGAGCCAGGCCCCCACAGTCCACATTTCAGGAGCCAGGCCCCCACAGTCCACATTTCAGGAGCCAGGCCCCCACAGTCTACATTTCAGGAGCCAGGCCCCCACAGTCCACGTTGCTGTCAGCACTACTGTCTTCCGAGCTCTTACTAGAGTGACCCACTAAGCTCTGCTTACAGCATTCAACCACTTTCCTAGTCCAAAGTCTTCCACATCCCCTGCTCCCCTCCCCCCAGAAAATACCCAAACCCAGCGTGGTCAGGCCTGTCACAGCACTGGCCCACTCCCTGGTACCAACGTCTGTGTTAGTTACTTTTCTGTTGCTGTGACAAAACACCATGAGTGCCTTAGAGTTTCTACCACTGTGAAGAGACACCGTGACCACGGCAGCTCTTACAAAAGAAAACATTTACCCGGGGCTGGCTTACAGTTCAGAGATTTAGTTCATTATCATCATGGCAAGAAGCATGGTGGCATGCAGGCAGACGTGGTGCTGGAGAAGGAACTGAGGGTTCTACATCTGGATCAGCAGGCAGCAGGAAGAGAGAGTGCCACTGGGCCTGACTTGAGCAGCCTACCCCCAGTGATACACTGTTTCTATCAAGGCTGCACCTATTCCAACAAGGCTAACTCCTTTGTAAGGTGCTGTTTTCCCATAAGCCTATGGGTGCCATTTTCATTCAAACCACCACAATGAGCAAAGCATCTTACGCAAGAAAGCATTTAATTGGGGCTTGTGGGTCCAGAGGGTTACTTGGATGACCATCATAGGCGGGGGACCGCGGCAGCAGGCAGGAAGGCGTGGAGCTGGAGCAGTAGCAGAGAGCTTACATTTGCAGACAGCTAACTGGGAATGGCAGGGGCTTTTGAAATCTCAAGTCACCTCCAGTGACACACCACCTCAAGGCCACACCTTCTAATCCAGTGATTCTCAACCTGTCTGGTGCAACCCTTTTGAGGGTCAAATGACCCTTTCACAGGGGTCACCTAAGACCTTCAGAAGACACAACTATTTACATTACAATTCATAACAGAAGCAAAATTAGTTATGAAGTAGCAATGAAAATAATTTTGTGGTTGGGGGTTTATTTTATGGTTCCAGAGCAGGAGGAACTATATTAAAGGGTTGTAGCATTAGGAGGCTTGAGAACCACTGTTGTAATCCTTTCCAAACACTTCCACTAACTAGAGACCAAGATTTCAACTATGAGCCTATAGGGGCAATTCTTATTCAGAACACTACAATGTCCCACATCTTTCAAAGGTGTTGGTATTGAGACAGTCAGCACTCATCATTTTGTGGTCCTCTATCTTGTGTACACCCAGCACCTAATGCAGCAGGTACTTACACATTTGGTTTAGTGAAGGAAGCCGTTCTAATACACACCTCCATATAAGTAGTGGAGACCCTGGGGATACATCTTCAAGTTAGTGTTCTGTTGAGCAGTGTCACTTTCAGTGGAAACAGCCCCTCACTAGGCCCGAGAACACTTGAGCTAGAAATGGCTCATTAGAGATAGAATTAAAAAATAGAGTGTAACAGCAGACTTTCTATATCTTTGACAATCCTATAGGGGCACAACTCCCCAAGCCTGTCTCTATGTCCCTAGAAACCACAGGGGCCCAGAGACTCAAACTGACTTTTGAGAGGTCACACAGTAATGAGTCAGAGCCAAGACTCATTTCTTTGGACTTGGCTTTTTCATTTTCTCTGCTCTGTTTCATGGAAGAGTTTCTGGAGTCCTGGTCGCTGGGGATGTGGCATGGTGTGTTGAAATAGAGCATAGGAGTCATTTGCCGTGGTGTGTCAGGTCATGTGACCTTGATGCAGGTCTGCTTCGAACAGTGGGTGGAGCCTGACTCCAGGACCCTGTGATGCACATGAGATAATCAGATGGGAATAAAAGTGCTTTAATTTTTAAATTACATTTATTTTATGTCTTTGATGGTGGGTGTACCATGGCACCCATATAGAGATCAGAGGACAACTCTTGACTGTGTCCTTCTACTTTATGTGGATTCTGGGAATCAAGCTGAGGCTGTGGCTGATGGCTTAAACTGTGATTGTGATGTGCATGTGTGTATGTATGGGTTCATATGTGTGTGTTTGTACATGTATGGGCTCGTGTGTGAGTACATGTGCACATATACACATTGTCTTAGTCACTCTTGCTATTGCTGTGATGAAACACCATAAACAAAGCACCTTGAGGGAGGAAAGGGTTTATTCAGCTTACACTTCCTCATCACCGTCCATCATCGAAGGAAGTCAGGACAAGAACTCAGACAGGGCAGGAACGTGGAGGAGTGCTGTTTACTGGTTTGCTCATCATGGCTTGCTCAGCCTGCTTTCTTATAGAACTCAGGACCACCAGCCCAGGGATGGAACCGCTCACCATGGGCTGGGCCCCCTCCCATTGATCACTAATTAAGAAAATGCCTTACAGCTGGATTTTATGGAGGCATTGTCTTAATTGAGGCTCCCTCCTTTCAGATGACTCTAGCTTGTGTCAAGTTGGCATAAAACCAGCTAGCGTCCATATGAAGGCCCAAGGTTGCTGTCAGTAACCATCCTCAGTCACTTTTCCGCCTTATTTATTGCGGTAAGGTTCCCACTCAAACTCAGAGCTTGCTCTAGGGATCCCTTGTCTCAGCTTTCTGAGACCAGATTTACAGGAGGGCCATCTCATCTATGCAGCATGTACATGAGTTCCGGGGATCTGAACTCCGGTCCTTGTGCTCAGGGGACAAACACTTTAGCCACTGATCCATCTCCTCAGTCCTTGGTACAAGTTTTAAACTTTGATTTTCCTTTAGTCTCTTCCTTCAGGTTGGGATTTTTTTTTTTTTGTGTGTGTGTGTGTGTGTGTGTGTGTGTGTGTATTTATATATGTCTGTCTGTCTGTCTGTCTGTATGTATTTGAGACAAGGTCTCACTGTGCTGCCCTGGCTAGCCTGGAGTTTATCATGTAGACTAGGCTGTCCTCTGCTTCTGTAGTGAGTACTGAGATTAAAGGCCTGCACCACCGAGGTTTTCTCAAAAATCTTCTTTTCTTTAAACACACACGCACACGCACACGCACACATGCACACTTATTTACTTGTGTGTATGAGAGAGAAAGTGAGGGATGGCAGAGCTAGATGGTAGATAGTTGTAGAAGATGTGCACACACACACACACACACACACACACACACACACACACACAGAGCATGCATGTGGTACGCAGAGGACAGACTGTGGGAGGTGGTTCTCGTCTTACACCTTATGGGTTCTGGCGGTCAGACTCAGGTTGTCAGACTTGGCAGCAGGCACTGTTACCGCCTGAGCATCTTACTGGCCCCAACTCGTGTATTTTGGTCCCTCTCTATGTTAGAAACTTTGGTACCCTTATTCAGGAGGGGAGACTTAAGCTGAGCAAGAGAAGCTCTTACTGTTTGGATGAAGTTTGTTGACTGAGATTCTCAGGATTTGTTTCTTAGGGATGACTTCAAATTTATATTTTACATTATTAAAAAATTCTAGCAAAGATTTAAATATAAATCTTACAGCACAATCAACTATTTGGGTTGAATTTAATGTAAATATTCAGATTCAGAAAAACTAGAGCAAAATGGTAGTGGTGATTTGTCAAACTAGTAAAGAAATTAATTTCTTTTTTGAGGGTAGTGGGAGTTTTATTCAAGGCTACATGGATGCTAATCTGTACTTTACCACTGAGGCATACCCCAAGCCACAAGATGTTAAACTAAAATCTGAAGATTAAAAAATAAAACCATTTGATAGCTTCAGATGGTGTGAGGTCAGCTTTACTTGTCAATTTGACCCAATGTAGAACCACCCAGGAAGAGCTTGTCTACATTGGGTTGGCCTTGTGAGCTTGTCTGGGGTGGGGAGTTTTTAAGTTTATTTTTGTGGGACAACCCAATCCACTCTGGGTGTCGCTATCCTCTTCGCATGGGGATCCTGAACTTGGAGATCGAGCGAGCACGCAGACATGGCTTCTCTTGGGTCTCAGCTAAATGTGACTGTTTGGTGGTGTGCTGCCCCGACTCCCCTGCTGTGATGGACTGTAGCCTGGAGTTGTGAGCTGGAATAGACCCTATCTCTCCTAAGCTGCTTCTTGTCAGGTGTCTTATTACCACAACAGAAGAGAAACTAGGGTAGAGACCTGGAACTCACCTGTTTATATCTGTGCCATTGACGGTGTCCGGGAGAGGCCTCTGAAATTGCTGTGTTGGAAGCCAGCAGATGAAGTCAGTACTCCATGCCTAAGGAATGCTTGTTGGTGTTCAGCTGCCCACAGCCAGGGTGCAGGTCTCTGAGGTGTAACCATGATGGGAGCCCTGATGGGGGCACTACTGAGCAAAGAATGAGGGAGTTAACCCGGACTGTGGCAGTGATGGAAAGGGCATTCTGTCTGGGAGAATTCCAGGTGAAGATAGGTACCAGGAACAGTGATGTTTCTTTGGATGTTCTCCTGCCTGGTTGTTAAGGCTACCACAGTGTGTAGACCTCACCCCTTGGAGAGACCTACAATACTGTTTTCACAAGTGCCTTTTGTAACTGGGACTGTCCCAAGAATGTAAGTAATGCTCACCTTCTTCCAGAAACTTCAGAGACAGCCAGATGAAAGGGATACCTCTGCCCTAACTTGTAAACCTGCTGGCATGTTCCTGGCATGGCAGAGGGTGTGGTTGTGACACAATAAATGGTACCCAAGTCAGGGCACACCCTGGCAACCTGGGCAGTGAGCCTATTTATAGGCTTGTCCATCCATCCAAGGTCTTTGTTGCTTTAAAAGGGAAGGTGATGGAAACATCTTAAGAATTGACATTAAGCCGTCTTTCCGGATCTTTAGTAACCACTGGATTTGAATGTGAGTGAGAGTGTTACTCATGTCTGGCCCTGAGGTGGTGGTTGGACTTTTATTTCGGTCTCCACTTTGATTTGTGGGTAGTGGTGGTCTGGAGTAAATTTGGGAAGGACTCTGAAGCTGTTCCTGGACCTGGGAGCTTTGAAAAGATTAGTGATCTCTCCTGTGGGATAGGAGGGGGAGGCACCGGAGATGGCAGTTTCACCCCTTCATCTGCAGTAGTGTTCTTGGCTTGCCTGTTCCTTCGACTTTAAGCTTCAGAGGGAAGCAACCTTCTCGTTCGGTGTCTAGTTAGCTTTGAGGTAGGTACCGAATGGACATGCAAGCATTTGTTGCATGAATGAGTAAATGAATGAACTAAGACCAGTGTGTGTGAAGTATTTAGTATTCCAGAGAGTATTTAGTATTCCAGAGAGAAGGCAGCAACATGGCAAAGTACTAGCTCTCTGGTACCATGCTGTGACTCTCAGGTGACCCTCTGCATTGTTACCAAGAGAGCATGGCTCCCATCTTATCCTCCAAGGAGTTTCCATTCTGGCTCAGAAAAGACGTATGTGTGAAATGGTTAGCTCTTAGGAAGGGAGGGCAGGAAAGCGCTAACGACTAGCCTGGTCCCAGGAACAGGCAGGCGGCAGCTGTTTGGATGCAGAGTGCTGTGGTTTGGCACATTGGTGTGGTGTTTGTCTCACGCAGAGTGAGCGAGCTCTTTTGCTTGGGGGCCTCTGCGTCTGCTTCCAGGTGATGTTCCATCGCGTGTCTGTTCCCTTCGTTTCCGTGTCAACTAGGATAGACTGTTTTGACCCATCAGCAGTTTTGCTTACATTTAAATGCCAAGGCGCGATAATCTGCTATTAGAAGTGTCGTGTAGATTTCTTGAGCTGAAGCGTGTTCAGTCACAACATTGTTTTTAGAAGGAGTTATTTATAACGTTTGGAATTATCACAAGTCAAAGAAAGCCTGTAGTGTGAAAATAGCACATTGTGAAAACTTTATCCAAAGTAGCAGTCTGCTTCAAAAGAAGCAGGAGAAATGCGAACTTTTAAAACAAATTAAAGTTTTCTATTTATTGTGTGTGTGTAGGATATCGGGTGTCCTGCTCTGTCACTCACTCACCTTATTCCCTTTGAGACAGGCTTTCTCACTGAAACTGAAGCTAGGCTGGTGGTCAGGGAGACCTGGTGGTCCTCCTGTTTCTCACCCCTCACAGTGTTGTGGTTATGTGGTTACAGATGTGTGCATGGCCGCAACCAGTTTTAACATTGGTACTGGGGATTCGAACTCAGGTCCTCATGCTTGTGCAGCAGCACTGTTACCCATAGCGCTAGCACTTGAGCCCCAAGTGTGATCTTTTAGCCTGAGTCCTTAAACCAGTGATGGAGCCATTCTAGGTGTTCAGTTACTGGATATTATCCATTACTGACGGAGTTACTCTTCTTGCTAAGTGGCTTTTATAATTGGTCATTTTGGGTGTGGGGGCTGATGGTTAGTTTTAATTATCAACTTGCTACAATTTAGGATCAGCTGAGCATCTCAAGGAGCGCCTATCTACATTGGCTTGGCTTGTGATCATGTCCCTGGGGGTTGTCTTGACTATGTTAGTTAAAGTGGGAAAACCTGCCCATTGTGGGCAACACAGTTCCCTTGGGAGGGATTTTTTATATGCACGGGAGCTGATTAGAAGAATGTGTGTATTCATTCTCTCTCCTCTTGACTGTGGGTGTGACTAACTGCTTCTGTGGACTTGACTTCTCTACAGAGATGGACTGTAACCTGGAATTGTGAGCTGAGATAGACCCTTCCTCTCCTCGCCTGCTTTTGTTAGGGTATTTTATCACAGCAACCAAAATAAAACTAAGATGTCAGGGGCAGTCAACTTAATAGTGTTTGTTAATCATAAATGGTGATATTGATATTCCATATATATATGTTTTGTTTTCAAACAGGTTGAATGTCATTTTTACAAAATTTGATGAAGTCCAAAAGTCTGGAAATATGATACAGTCTGCAAATGGTGAGTGGGAAAACCAGTCTCCATTTTTGCATTTTTCAGTTTCATGGCAATAATGCTTTTGAGCTATTTCTGAATGGATACTAGATGTTTCAATAAGGTTTTCTAGGTCTTAAAAGTCAGGTTTCCTCCATTTACTTTTCCAGGCCGGTGGACTTACCACTGGCTTTGTTTCAGAAGCTCCATTGATCCACAAGCTAATCCATTCTCTCATGGTTCCACTAACTGGCTGGTGCAGACCTCGGGGTACTTTGCCTGCGCTGTCCTGGCAGGATCCGGACATTTGGCTCCTCCTCCTCCCCCATGTCCATAGTCTGTGTTCATTTAGCATCCAGAGTAATCCTGCTAGGATGCAAATGAGGTGTTGTTGATCACCCATTCATACTCACAGCCAGACTGCAATTTAGTGGTCCCCAGGCCTGGTAGTGTGGCCTAGACCCCTCTTCTAACATCGTTCTTTCTTTCTGAAAGTTCTCTCTGCTCCTGCCATGCTAAGTTAGAACATTCTGAGCATCTCTGTGCTCACGACTCCCACTTCCTGAAATACTGGTCCCTGGTATCATTATGGCCTCTTCTGATGCATGTGGTATGGAGAATGATCTCCAATAGTAGCTCTACTTGCGGTTGTAAATGAATGAGTTTCTTAAATGTACAGCAAACCAAGTGAAAGAATAAATAGGTAATAGATAGTAAAGCATCATCAAATCAGGTCCTCAGAACATCCAGCCAAAGCCTGCTGGGGAAGCAAGCCCCTTTATGGCAGCCACTTGAAGTTCATGAGGAGAGAGCCCCAGGTAGGAAGAATGTCCTCTTGGGTGAGGTTCCCAAGTAAAAGAACAAATAGCAACAGATAAGAGATGGCACCATCAAATTGGGTGCTCACAGTATCCAGCAGAAACGGATGGGGGAGGATGAGACAGTCAGCTGGAGTCCCCAGTAGAACTTTCTCTCCGAGGCTGAGCTTCTCATTGCCAACCTTGCAGCTTCTCTTTCCTGCTGCAGGCACTCTGTTGGTTAACAGCTTGCCATCTGTTTTCAGGGGTACAGTGTTTTACTTTTGGGCTATTTTGTTTTCTTGCTGCCCTGTCACAGTGTCAGTGGGGCCAGCCTAGCCCTTAAAAGGGGGTCTTGGAAGACACTTGGCATCAACATGCTTGGGCCTGAAGTTGGGGTGCCAGCCTTGCTTCCAGAGCCGACTTCTCAGTGAACTCATACAGCACATGACGATTTAACGATGGAATGTGCATTACCCCCTCGCCCGTCCGTCCTGATCTTCCTAGTGGAGGCCCCAGAGCACTGTGGTCAGGGCCTTCCTGGGGCTCTCTGCCCCCGCCCCCATTTGATACTCTAGCAATCTCACTGGAGAAGACTTGCTTACTTGTGGGGTAGGGTCTTCACTGTATCCCTTACTTTCCTTTATTCCCACTGAGCATAGCCCAGTCCTTCCCAGCAGTCTCTGGCCTGTGCCAGGTGTGGGATAAATACCGTGATATGTGAGTCATGGCCTGTCGATTCGACACCTTGGCTGGCCTTCACCATAATTTTGATGGTATTTGAGGACAAACGGGTCACTTTTGTGATTCCCAAAAGGAAGAAAAGACAGAAGTAAATTACTATAAGAATGAAAAGCCATCCAGGGATCAATTGCCAACAGAGTTGAGTGTGTGTGTGTGTGTGTGTGTGTGTGTGTGTGTGTGTGTGTGTGTGTGTGTGTGTGAGATCCCTGACTTGGTTCTACGGAGAAAGAAAGCTGACTAGTATAAATAGCAATGGGGGAAAAGAAATAATAAACTTATTTTCACGACGTTTGCCGGTACACTTGGTGAGAAGGAGAAGGTGGCTCCTGTAACCCTTTGCTGACACACTGAGTAAACTTCAATCAGGAAAGAACACAGGGTTCCTATCTGCTAAAGGACTATCACCTGCCTTGTTTGTGTGTTACATCGTCCCTACTAGAGTGTGAAGACACCCTAACAGCAAATGAAGCCTTTAACTCAGTCTCTGTCTATGGTTTTGCCATTGTGGACGTTCTGTACAGACGGAATAAAACACTACCTGGCTTTTCTGTTTGGCTTCTTGCACAGCACAGTTGTTTCAGAGTTTACCCAATAGGTACCATCTATCCATGCTAAATTCTTTCTTTTTTTTGTGGGGGCAGGGATGACAGTGTTGCTCTGTAGTACTGTCCTAGAACTTGACCAAGCAGGCCTTGAACTCATAGAAATTCCCCTTGCCTCTGCTTCCCAAGTGCTGGATTAAAGGCATGCACTATCATGGTTTCTCTGTGGCCTGATTCATGAATAGAGACACTACTTCAGCTCTAAAATAGTGTCTTTTCCGTGATCTGTGTCATTTAGGTTCCTGATTTGAAGTTTTACCAGGCTTTGGTCAGTGTTAGGATGGATAAATGCTGTTCGGTGGGTGGTGACTGGTGTGTGAGTGCCCATGTCCCCCCAGCAGAAGTGCAGCCAGTATCGGGGAACAGCTGGCAGGGAATTGAGATGTATAAACATCCTGCCTGTGTGTCCCCTCCTGCCACTCTTTAGCTTTGCAGCCTGGGGCAAGCAGGTAAACTCTGGAAGTGCCTGTCTGCTGTTTGCATGTCTGCAGAATGAGGCGCCCTGTGAAGATTTGCAGAATGCTAACATAATGTGTGGAACCCTTAGCACAGCGCCCCGATGGAGCTGACACCCCAAATGATCATTCAGTCCCCTCCCTCCCTCACCCCCTCCCTCCCTCCCTCTCTTCCTCACCCCCTCCCTCCCTTCCTCTCAGCATAAAAAGGATGCCAATAGAAAGTAAATTCACACTTGTGATTTAAAAAAAGTATTTCAAGATACTGGACTATGCATTCAGTTTCCTCCTGAAATCATTGTTTTTATTTAGATGGAGTTTTAACCTATTTAGAGCTAGGAGGAGCAGGAGAGGTTCCCTCTCCAATCCAGGGCCCTCTCTAGTGTTACAGGTGGCATCATGGATTCCGTGCACTAATGATAATGTTTAGTCTCTCTCTGCTAACGCAGCGAGACGAATGTCATTCTCAGCTTCTGTAAGAACTCAGAATTTGGGATTGATTCTGTTGCTCCTCCAGCCTCTGCTTCTGACAGGTCTGAAATCATCTGACATAACAGCAGACAGGCATGTAAGTGCAGTGTCAGATTGCCTCAGTTGTGCCTTCCAGGGAAGGGAGCTGGTGGACTCTGTCTACCTGCTGTTGCTGCAGTGGCCTTAGATCCCAGGTTGTAACCTGCAGGGTTATGTTGTGCACTGCGGCCATTGTTCTTTATCTGTACCAGTTACGACCGTGCAACAACCGAGTGGCCTCATGTCAGCACTCCGGGATAGATGTAAGAAATACTAGCAGTTCTTCTACACAGCATGTCCCCAGGAATCTCACAGCAGCTATTCTGTTTCTAATTAGCTGTCTCATAGTTGCTCCTGGGGTCTGCTGTCAGCTGTCACTCAGTCACCACACAGCCAGTGTCTTCCTTATCTGGAACAAGTGAGTCACCGTGTTGGAATCCAGTGGTTTGCTGGGCACTTGATTCTGTGTGATGGTGACTGCACAGTCTCTTCCTCAGACCATAGCGATGGAAGGTGACCTCTGTCAGTCACTTTGAAGTGTTTCCACATGGTAGAGTCAGCTCCCTGGCAATGGTATTGTGGCAGTCAGAACGTGCGCTGGAATTATTAGACATGTTGATGCGCCTTCTGCTCCAAGCAGTCTCCACATTTAATGTAAAAATCACATTCATTTGTACATACGCACACCATGGCACTCAACTGGAGGCTGGCAGATAATTTCCTGGAGTCAGTTCTCTCGGTCCACCGTGGGAGTCCCGGGGATCGAACTAAGGCTTGGCAGCAAGCACTCTTACCTGCTAAGCCATCTTACCGACCCCTTTGCTCATTTTAAGCTGTGCTATTTTAAGTCTTCATGCTTTGAGCTGTATGGATTCTTTCTAGACGTCTGGATCATAAGACTCAGCTCATAAATAATTGGCAGATGCCCCCCCCCCCCATTCTGCAGGTCATCCCTTGTATGTGATAAAATCTAAGACTTTGATGAAGTGATGCATCTCTTTCTTTTCCTTTTGTTACCTGTGAATGGTGATGCTATTTTCAATCAGAAACAGGAGCTCTAAATTAGCACTAACTTGGACAAACTTTTTTTAAAAGATTACTTAACTTTTGGACAATTTCATACATGTATAATGGTCCACTGTGATCATATTTACCCCATTGACCTTCTTACCCCTCTTCTCTGCTGGCCCTTTATTCTCCCTGTCTAGACCCTCCTACTTTAATGTGTGTGTGTGTGTGTGTGTGTGTGTGTGTGTGTGTGTGTGTGTGCAGGTCTTGAAAATAATTATCATGAACACATATTTTTACAAAACCCCCTAATGTTAAGGGCAATACCTCTAAGTAAGAGATAATGCTCATCTTGGGTTGTTTCTTGACATGCTTAAAATTGTATCCTGTTAAAGCAGTGGGCTTCATTGTTTGTGAGTGTGACATGATCGTGACTGAAATTACCACTGGAGACATAGCCAAGTAACAGTGTAAAATGGGCTTGCTGTCTGAAGAGAACAATTCATCTGTAGAGGATTCCTCCTCGTTGCTAGGCTACCCAGGGGCGTTCAGCTTTGTCTGGCAAAAATATGGGCATTAAAAATATGTTGTTGTATAGATGTTTTTTTTTTCTTTTTTCCATCTCCATATAATTAGCAAACCCCTTGAAGAACAGATTACAGTTTTCCCTTCTATGGTTTTCAAAAAGCAAATTATTTTCTGTGTAAGGTTTTTTTAAATCAAGCAGATGTGCTGTGCTTACAGGAGAATTCGGCCCTCAGCATGAAAGAGCATTAATTACGGACTAAGCAGTATCCTTTACCTACAGCCACTTAACAGTCTTGAATTATGTTTGATTGACATGAGGCCAGGGACCTAATTGGGTTAGAAAATTCACATGGTGTTGTTTCCTAAGAGAGGCTAACATGTCGATGAGGGAATCTGGAAAGCATCATGTTGGTTAAATGCCTGGAAATGCCATAATATGTATCTAAAGGAAAGAACAAAATACTGTGTAGAGATAAAGCCACACACACACTAAATGAACAGATAATGATGAAACTGTTATTTGTTACGTACACGAACGCACCTAGGGTATGATTCTGCTGCCAAATGTGGCCTTCCTTACATTTTTACAGTTGAAAATAACTTGCAAAATGTTACATGGTTCAACTTTGGTGGAGGTGAGGACTCTCTGAGCCTGAAAACAAACCACTGATGAGCACGTTAGGTAAGGCTGTTGCCAGGTGTGCAGAGGACAAAGCGTTCATTTAAAGGCGAACCTTTGTTAGGCAGCCAACCCTCCATTACCCACCTACAGGGCTTTAGAGGCAGGGTGCTGCCTAAGTGGTCAGGTGGAGAATGGTCCCATTCTCCTCTGCTTGGTTATTAAGCTGTGCGACTCTCAGGCTTGGAGAGTTCAGGGTCTTCGGAAAGTATCTCCAGACTCGCAGATATGTGGGTAATGTGCTCCCAAGCCAGCAAATGTGTTGAGCTGTGCTGAGGAGAAGCCCACTCAAAATAGCCTAGGAGATCACCTTCTCTCCGCAGCTTCAGTGGAGTGAGCAGCAGGGACTGAGATCACTTGTCTGGTGGTGCGTGGTGCGTGGTAGTTAGGGAAAGGGTGTTTCTAAAGGGAGTGGAGAGTCGGTTTGTAAAGCCTGAGTAAGCTGTAAAGAAGACTCTTATTATCTGAGTAAAGACAGATAGAGGCAGTCCCCTCCCCTTGCTGTTGTGAAAACGGCAGGCGGGTCTAGGCTTTTATTTTGGAGTGAGGTGGCAGTTGTCACATACTGGCTTTCCTGAAGAAGGTGTGGGAGGAAAGTCTGCTGATGCCTCAGCTGCTTGTGAGGAGGACTCACAGCATTTTTATCTCCTACCAGATCGCTGACAACATGACCACTGGGAAAGGTAGGCAATTTTTGTATTCTGGAAAGTGTAGTTATTACCGATGGATTTGGAAGCCAAGAAAAAGATGCAGGGCAGTTTATAATCTTGTTAACCTATACCCATGGATAGAAAGTAAAGAACTTGTTGCTGCGAGTGTTATTTGCAGCTAGGCAGCGGAGATCACAAAGCCTGCAGGTTATTAGGGTAGTAAAGTTGATAACTTTGAAGCCTAGAAGGACACACAGAAGCAAAGGCTGGCCAGGTGTCCCCAGCGGGGCTTTTGTGCGCTTTTAGTTTTTCTCTGCTCCTTTATGTTCTTGGGATGTTGGTTATGGGGATAAATCTGTTTTTACCATCTCAAAGCATTTGTTAATATAACTACACTATCTTCAGAAAGAGTCTACTGACCGGGAACATCTGAGTTTCTCCAGCTGCAGCTGGAAGAAAAACAAGCTAGTAGAGGGCGCGCTTTCCGCCTTCCAGTACTCCCCCTTTCGAAGGGGAGATTCTGTCAGGTGGCAAAAGTTAGAGGGAGCCCCTCAGCACACGGTGCTCACACAGTCCTCTTGCCCATCCTCTGTCTTCTTCCATGGAGGATTTGCCCGGGCTCAGACAGTGCTGAGGGACTGGGAGAGCTCCCACAGAAAGCAGGATTGTGTTTACGGCTGAGTGCAGCTGATGCTCTAGGAGCAACCTGTTCACTATCCTGCTGTCCTAGGAGTGGTGCTCCTGGCAGACATAATCTCTTGTCTCTGAGGGACATTTCCAGGCCCTTAACTGAAGCCAATACAACTGTTCACAGTAACTCTGTACATTGGTCTTCCACCGTAGGGAAGTGGGATCTTAAAGGGCGCGTGTCTCCAGCTTGTTTGCATTTTTGTATTAATTTATTTTTTTGTATGTGCATGGGTATGCATGTGGAGGTCAGGGGATGACTTGCAGGAGTTGGTGCTCTTCTTTATGTGGGTTCTGGGCTTGAACTCGGCCCATCAGGCTTGGCAGCAAGTGCCTCTATCTGCTCAGCCATCTTGGCCCAAGATCTCCTTAGACTAAGCCTGGTTTAGCTAAAATCGAACAGGAGTTTTGTTTTGGCTGAAAACAGTCCTATTGGAAGATGCCATATCTCTGCTTAAATTTCTATGTTGGTAATCTCCTGGATATGGTGATGGTGGTTTTTTTTACCTTGTAATTGCCTGTTGTCAGGGTTACCGGCTGTTTAGGAAACCAATACCCGGGTGGGAACAATGAATAATTCACGTTCCAGAGAGTCTTTCATTTGAGACTTTGAAAACTGTTACTGATAATGGTCTGCCCTAAGTTGTATTTGAGGGCTGTTTTCTAAACATCAGAACAAAATAATCCGGAAGTTGGAGGTCTGTGTTGAGGGCCTGGGAAGAGTCTTTGCTGAATCTGAATTTAGCGTGGATACTACATGTCTGCTGGGAGCTCCTTCCAAGGCACCTGCCTTCTGTTGTTGCCACGCAGCTTAAGCTGCAAGTGTGAAAGGAAACGGGGACCTGAGACCACTCTATCTTTTTTTTTTTTTTTTTTTTTTTTTGTTGGTTTTTCGAGACAGGGTTTCTCTGTGTAGCTTTGCGCCTCTCCTGGAACTCACTTGGTAGCCCAGGCTGGCCTCGAACTCACAGAGATCCGCCTGGCTCTGCCTCCCGAGTGCTGGGATTAAAGGCGTGCGCCACCACCGCCCGGCGAGACCACTCTATCTTAACGTCTGTCAGTCTATGGCTATTAGAGATAGGCTGGGAGTCTGCACATGATGACAGCTACGTGTGCATTCAGTGTTTTGGTATTCTCAGAGCATATTCTCCCACTTTGCCATCTGTCTGTCTGTCTGTCTATCTGTCTATCTCTATCTATCTATCTATCTATCTATCTATCTATCTATCTATCTATCTATCTATGTTTTTTTATCCTCAAAAGGGAGCCCGTTTTGATATTCTCAGAGCATATTCTCCCACTTTGCTATTTATTTATTTATTTATTTATTTATTTATCTATCTATCTATTTATTTATTTTTGGTTTTTTATCCTCGCAAGGGAGCTCCTTAAGAGTAGGCCTGAGGTTTCAGGTTTTCAGTGTTTGGATTAGTTTCAGGACACAGGAAGATGCTTCACTCTGCTGTCTTGATCTAAGACAGTTACCCTGCTATCTGGAATGCCCTCTGGCTGCCTCCTTTTCGGCTGTTATTAAAGCTGGAATAGTTACGTTTGCTTCTGTGATTCTGAAACTGTGTCTTGTTTAGTAACTGCTGTAGAGAATAATTCAAAGAACAAAACATCAAAAGAGACATTAAGCCAGGCTTTAGAGCCAGCTGCATTATCCCCTGCTTGAAAAATTAGCAGCTGGGAGATTGAGGCAGGAGGATAACAAGGTCAAGGCACTGCACCTTATCACTGAAAGGTGCCCTGAGGATGGGGTGCTTCTGTCAGACGTTTGCTGAGGAGGTTTTGGGGGTGGGGCAGGATTCTGGCAAAGGAAACTGTAATATGGACTCATGAGTTTGGTTTTAGAGGCAACTTGATGTTGTTGGAGGGGAGCACGTGGAGAAGATGGCCAGGGCTCTGTGTACCATGCACAGAAGCTGATCCCTTCATTGAATGCCATTATGGTGATACGGAGATTTAAGCTACTATGTGGGTGAGGGAGATGGACACAGAGTGGCCACTTGAATTTGATCAAATGCAGTTTATCTGTCATAATCATTTCATAAAAAAGGGGAATGGGCACCAATGGGAAGCAAAGAAAGAGACCATTTCAGAAAGGAAGATAGACCTTTAAGTGAAACAAAGTTAACTTTGTGAGAAATGTGACAGTTTTTATCTTCAAGAAACAAAGTGTTTAATTTCAAATTATGTATGTCTGTGTGTGTGTATGTGCATGTGTGGGTGCGTGTACCCTCAGGTTCCAGAAGAGGGCGTTGGGTCTTCTGGAGCTGGAGTTGTGGGTATTTGTGAGCTGCTTGATGTGGATGTTGGGAACTCCAGAGCACTGAGCCACCCCTAGCCTCAGTTTTCCTTATTTTTCCCAGTTTCATACAGACTAGTGTAAATAATCAAACAATTTTGCCAGTCCTTCAGGTAGCATTTGGGAGTACTGGTGGCTGTGTTATAAGTAGGGAAGGGACGTTGGGATAAGGTCTCCTCTGCTGGAACAGTGTATGACCTGAATGGGCGGCCTTTCTGTCAGCTTCAGTTTCCTGACCAGTGCAGACTGGAGAGTGTAACTCCTGTGCTGCTGTGAAAAGCAGATGGAGTGACGCATGTAGGTGGTATGGCACAGTGGCATCACACCTGACACTTAAGCGCTGTCCTGTGTGTTACAGGGATACAGTCCACTGAGACAGAATAACATGAGCTAACAGGGAGTGGAAACTGGACCTTATTTTTTTTAATGTATGTATGTGTGTGTATGTGATGTGTACGTGTGTACACGGGTGTATCTATGTAAGTATGCACACCTTGGAGCTGAAGTTACCAGTGGTTGTTTACTGGGAACTGAACTCAGGTGTTTTGTTAGAACAAGTGCTCTTAACTGCTGAGACATCTCTCCAGCCCTTGGGCCTTTGTTTTATGTAATATGGTTGATATTCTGTGTAGATACAGAAAGCTCTCTTAAGATTCCAAGATGCAGAATCAGATGTACAAGAAGATCTCTAATCAGCCAGGCATGGCGGTGCACTCCTTGAATCCTAGCACTCAGGAGGCAGAGGCAAGCAGATCTCTGTGAGTTCAAGGCCAGCCTGGTCTACAAAGCAAGTTCCAAGAGCAGGCCTACATAGAGAGGCCTGTCTCAAAAAAAATGAAACAAAACAAAACAAGAGGAAGGGGAGGGGGAGGAGGGCCTGAAAAGAGTCTGCCACCTCGTCACCAGATCTCCTCATGTGTCACAGGCTTGTTGGAGAGGAGGTAGGTCTTAGAGCTGAAGCAGGGAGCATGCACAGGCAGCCAGGCAATTGCTGCTGAGCCAAGAAGTAGAGTAGTACTCAGAAAGCAAAGGAAGCAGCAGAGAGGCTGTGGGAGAGACCAGACAGGGCTCCCTGTGGCCCAAGGCGGGATACTCCAAGCTACAAAAGAAGGTTTTATTAGACTGTAACAGTGCTCTTGAGTGTGGGTGCATGCACGTACCTCCTTCTGCAGAGTATGGGCTGGGAGGCAGTGGGGTTTGTTTAGCACTCTGGTGTACCTGAGAGCAGGGTCTAAAAATGAGGTCAACTAAAGGTTCATGTGGTAGCCAACTTTATTTGGAGCATCAGACAATTTATACTCTGAGGGTTAAGAAGAGTCATCTGAGTAAAATATACCACCACAAGGACAAGCCACATGTGGCAAAAACATGTTTCTCCACAGAGGCACATGAAATAACAGCAGCTGAAGTCAACTCACTCCTGTCTGCTACACCTGGGAGGAACATGGAAACACATTCCAAGACCAATTCTGTGTTTCACAGAAAATGGGGTCACAAGACTTTTGTCTTGTATTCTTGGGGTTTTCTCACAAGCACTTAGAATTCTCTTGATTCCGTTCTTGGACTCTGTTCGGACTGGTTGGATAAATATGATATATCTGTATCTTAACTGTCTAGAAGAGACTTAGGAGATCAGTAGAGCACATGTAAGTGTGTATGCAGAGAAGATTAAAGAAGGAAGAGGAGCCCTGAATGTGGGGCACCACCCCATAGCCTGGGGGTCCACACAGAATAAGAAACAAAGGACAAAGCCCACTAGTGTAGGCATTTGCTCTGGGTTCCTGGCTCCTGTGTTGTGAGCTTTGCCCCAGGGACTGAAATTGGCAGATAAGATCTAGCTTTCCTCTCTATTTTTTCTTGTGGTTTTTGTTTTATGGCCACCGAAATAACACTTAACAGATGATAAACATGACATTCTACCTCTGTGATCTTCCTCTTCCAACCCAAAAGCCTCTGGAAAAAGCACACTGAAGTGTCTTATCATAACTAGCTAACTCTCGATCCTCAGAATGGATAATGTCATCTGAAAACTTGGGAAGACAAGACACTGTGAGAGCCCAGAGCAGGCTAGGGAGACTGGCTGTGTACCCTTCTTGTAGCCCTGAACAGGAAGGACCTTGTCTGAGGACTAGGGGTGCCAGGCAGACTGTGGCTGCTAGGTAATGAGAATGCATCAGCCCTGGCACTTTAGGTGAAGCAAGTCCACTGTGTTACTGTAAGACGTAGGGAAACTGGTGTGGTGGGTATGGCAGCTGTTACTTTTAGTAACTCTGCAAATACAATACTTTCCCCAAAGTTTATATTAAATATGTAAAAACTGGAAAGAAGTAAGGAGGTTGGAAAGAAGCTTTTTATTTGCTTTGTCTTCTCATAATGCTATAATTATTTAACCACATTTATACATGAATTGATTTTATTTTTGAAAACAACTTGATCTGGGTTTTGGATGGTATGCTTGTATTTTTTAAATGTTTTCTTTATTTGAAACACACACTATCATTTGCTTTTTCAGACAAAAACTAGAGTCATGGAAGCCAGCAGGGTCACTTTCAGTGATAGGAACTCCTGAGGTGCCCACATGAGACGAGAAGGGCCTGACCTCCGGGGCCTTGGTAGAACTCGAGATCAGAGGGTAGTGAGCATTCTGAGTAGCACCAACCTATTGTATTGGTATTGGGGTGGGTAAATGAGTATTGAGGTGGGTAAATCAGAGAGGTTGTGGGGAGAGATGGGAAGGAAGAAAGAAGGGCTAAGAGCGACGCCATGTTTTGGCTTGAGTAAGTGGAGCCAAGTGAGTCAGGAGCCAGGTCTGAGGTGGGTTGGTTATGGCTGATGATGGTTTTGGAATCCCAGATTGAGATATTTATTAGACTGTTGGTCTTTATTTTAATTGCCATTTTATTATTTCTCTTTCTCTTTTCATGGAGAAGTGTGGTTCTGTGCCACTCCTAAGGGTTCCTGAGGACTGAGGTTACTGAAGCCCAGATGGGGAATCTCAAGGCTTATTTGCACAAAGAGGAAATAGCTCACGGTGTAATCACTGCTAAGTACCATTGACATTTTGTTAGGAGGTTATTCCCAAATTTGGCTCTGAGCTTTCCAGCTCTCTTGTCCTTGAGCCTGCATAGTGGCTGTCATGAAGAATTGGGTCAGTATGGCCACACTGATAATTAGAGTGGCATTCCTCAAGACTACATCTGATGGCTGTGGGGTGTGGGCTCTGCTAGTGACTGGTATAATACTCCTTCAGGTCAAGGTCAAAAGTAAAATAAGTACTGTGGTATAAAAGAGGATGAATATTTAATCAGCAAAAGGAAATGCAGTGGTTCTTGTTAGTATGGTTTTTTACAGATTGTCTTAGGTGTTGATATTTTTATTGTTTAAAACTTCATTTTAAACTTTTAGTTTTTCATCATTCATATAAAACTCAGCTTTTGTCTCTTAATGTTGCTTAAATTCTCCTCCCTTTCCATGAATTATTAAAACTATGTCTCCCGCTTTAAGATGCACTGTCAGGTTGGAGAAATAGCTCAGTGGGTCACGTGCTTACTGCACAAGTGTGAGGACCAGAATTTGGGTCCCTGGAATCCCACCAGCAGCTACAGTCGCCTGAAGGTCTATGGAGAGATAGAGGATGGAAAAAACACCTTGACCAAGGCTGCCTGTAAAAGAAAGCATTTAATTTGCCCTCCGGTTTCGGAGGGTCAGAGTCCATGGTGGTAGAACAGAGAAACAGCTGAGAGCTCACATCTTGATTCATCTAAACCACAAGAGGAGGAAGGGAGGGAGGGAGGGAGGGAGGGAGGGAGGAAGGGAGGGAGGGAGGGAGGGAGGGAGGGAGGGAGGGAGGACAAGCACAAGAGAGATCATGATTGTTTACTTGCACTGGGAATTGCATGAGTCTTTTGAAACCTCAAAGTTTGTTCCAGTGCCACACCTCCTAATCCTTCTCAAACGGTTCCACAAACTAGAGACCAAGTGTTCAAACATGTGGGCCTATAGGGGCCACCACAAAACTTCATCCAACTCTTTGGGGTCCAGTTTTTGGGACATGATTAGTTGAAGATAAGGTCATCAGGGTAGATTCCCATGTTTGAAACCTGGTGGTTCTGTCAAAAGAGAGTGTAAGAAGGATCTGGAATACAGCTCTGCTAGTAGAGTATTTCACAAAACTCTTCCAGAATCTCCTTTACTAGATCCCAGCTGGATCAAGAACAGAGAGGGAGAACAAGGAATAGGAGACCATGGTAAATGAAGACCACATGAGAATAGGAAGAAGCAAAGTGCTAGAGAGGCCCACAGAAATCCACAAAGATACCCCCACAACAGACTGCTGGCAATGGTTGAGAGACAGCCCAAACTGACCTACTCTGGTGATGGGATGGCCAAACACCCTAATTGTCATGCTAGAAACCCCATCCAATGACTGAGGCATCTGGATGCAGAGATCCATTGCTAGGCCCTGGATGGAGCTCTGGGAGTCCAATTAGTGAGAAAGAGGAGGGTTTATATGAGCAAGAATTGTTGAGACCAAGGTTGGATAAAGTACAGGGACAAATAGCCAAACGAATGGAAACACATGAACTATGAACCAATGGCTGAGGGGTCCCCAACTGGATCAGGCCCTCTGAATGGGTGAGACATTTGATTGGCTTGATCTGTTTGGGAGGCATCCAGGCAGTGGGACTGGGTCCTATGCTCAGTGCATGAGTTGGCTGTTTGAAACCTGGGGCCTATGCAGGGTCGCTTGGCTCGGCCTGGGAGGAGGGGACTGGACCTGCCTGGACTGAGTCTACCAGGTTGATCTCAGTCAGCGGGGGAGGCTTTGCCCTGGAGGAGGTGGGAATGGGGGGTGGGCTGGGGGGAAGGTGAGGGGGGCGGGAGGGGGGAGAACAAGGGAATCCGTGGCTGATGTAGAACTGAACTGTATTGCAAAATTTAAAAAAAAAAAAAAAATCTCCTTTACTGGATGTAGGGCAATTACACGTCTCCCCCCTCAAGTACAGATACTCGCAATCTCCCGCTACTTGACACCGCCTTAAAATTCCCTTTGCTGGGTAAGATTCCCTTCCTGGTTTTAGCCTGCAGTTGTGTGGCCTATACATGACAACAAGAAACCCAGTTTGGCTTGCTCTGGTACCTAGATGCAATCAAAAGAATTTTAGAAAGCCAATTTTATGCAGCATGAAACAAGTTATTCTTGGTCTGTTACTGTTTGCTTTGTAATTATGTAAATAATTACAGCAGTGTGAACTGCAGCTAGTTGTTAGAGTAGGGTCCAGGCTGATGCTGAGGTGCTAGGACATTTGCTCTAAGCACATGTGTTTTCTGACCACAGAGAACCATCAATTATAATACCCAACTTTTATTACTTAGACCTAGAATTACTCAGATTTGAATGAACATTGTTGAGAAGAAACAGACTCACGAATTGACGGGTAAATAAAACAAATCCAAACTCTTATGTACTCACATAGAGCTATTTATTAGAAAAAACTTCTAGATTTCTAAACAATAACTTACATTTTTGCAGGGTGTGTAGTATATACTTCTGATTCCAGCCGCTGGGGAGGTGGAGGCACGGGGCTCAGGAGTTGAAAGTCACTCTTGACTACATGCTGAATTCAAGGCCATCCTGGGCTGCATCCTACAGAACAAAAAAGTCTCTTTGTTCTGCCCTGTGTGCCTTTTGAACCATGGGTCTTGTAAGCTTATGTAATGGTCGCATTTCCCTGGGAGGGACTTAGAAGTAGCTGAAAGTTCATATCCAGGAGTGCAAGAGTTGGTGTGAGTAGGTTTACACTCCCTTTCTCTGTCCATGTGCAGACAGCTAAGCAGGTCTCCCAGGTGTGTGAGGAGCATTTTTTGTTCCTAACAGGCTTGGTGTCTGGAGGCAGAGAGCTCACACTGACTGGTACCTCATTTCTTCCTCACTCTTGCTCCAGCGGAATGGGCCCCAGTTGTGTGGCTAAAAGAGGAGCAAGAGAATAACCCTAGCTCTGACCTTTCACTATGATGGTTCAGTAGGTAAAGGAGCTAAGCTACCAAGCCCGATGAGTTTGATCTCTGGGAACCACGGGACAAAGGAGAGAACCAACTCCCTCAAGTTAAACCTCCCCTTACGTGTGTGTGTGTGTGTGTGTGTGTGTGTGTGTGTGTGTGTACACGTGGTGCATGCACACACACACCAGTTAACTAAATGTTTAAAAAAAATTAAGAATTGGCCCAAGAATGACCCTGAACAATACGAAACTAAACCCTTAGGGCAGTGGGACCTTAGATTCAGGACAGAGAGTTGGACCGCAGTGTAGACCGAGGGATGCAGAGCTTGAAATCACAGCGCAGGGGTGCAAGGAAGCAGCGGCCAACCCTAAAGACACGTGTGTGTCCAGTCAAGACAAGGCTTTGTCATACCTACAAGACATCATCGTACCTGTCAACTCCCAAACCCTTACAGCCCCTCTCCAGTGGCCAGTCAGGGAGGCCAGTGCCGGCCGCCCTTCTCCTCCTCCAGTCTTCCTTTTGCTGGTCTAGTGCCGCCATGTTGGCTTCCATGTCCATTGAGCCGTGGCCTCAGTATCACCAGTGGCTATTCATGACTTGGGAATTTTGGTCTCGGTCCTCTGCTTTCTCTGCCCTCGGTGAGAACAGCCCCAGAATTAGGAGGTTTCTGTGCCCGTGCTCCTGTGAGGGCGGCTGGCTGCTTTGTTTATTATCCTCTGTGAGAGAGATTCCTTGCTCTTACATTTGCTCAGAAGCTGTCTCTGGGATTTGTTCTGTATAGGGAGGTGTTCAGCACCGTAGCCTAAAGTGATCCTGCCTTCAGCAGGACGTG